>NC_064898.1:22798792-23098958 GCF_929443795.1 Astur gentilis
GAAGTACCGGAGATCATCTGGATACTCCAGGCAGATTGCAACCAAAGAGGAGAGCTTGTACTTAGTGGATAGTCAGAGCCTAGGCGGAAATACTGGCAATGTCGTTGCTCAGAATTGCCATTTTCCATGTTTTGGAGGAAACGTTGTAGGATAAAAGACTTTGATGAAGAGAAGGTATTGCATGTTGTCACATTACTTGAGAGTATTCTGCTGTTGTTTACAAAATGGAGGCTCACTATAGGTGCTGTGGTACGACGCCTCTTGTGGGTCTCGCAGTATTGGATCCCGTTTCCTTCTGAGAGTCTAAGAATGGTTGATTTTAGGTCAGTGGTCAAATATAGAGACCATTAGGTTTAATTTAATACTCATGAAAGACTTATTGTGAAATATTCTGAGCACTCACCATGTATTTTGTGGATTTCATTTGAGCTATTTGAATTATTGCAGTGTACTTGGAGTGAAGGACTGGTGCTTAAGGCTTCGCAGAGTCCAATACGTTCTGACCAGGTTCTTTTAGATATTGTACACATGGTGGGTGTAATGTTTAATGTCAAATATATTTATTTAAAGATAGTTGATGTTACACAGAATTTCTGATTTAGCAGTGTGATACAAAGTGTGTTGCGTAATATAATAAAATACAAGTTACACTTAGCAAAATATATTTAGCAATTGCAAAACAGAGTTTGATCATAATACCACTGTGATTCCCATTACCGGTCTCTATTATCTACTCACTGTTACAATGCTGCGTGTCCGCAGTCACCAGGAAGGAATATGTGGGTTGAAGCCAGCCCAAGCCTGCCGTTCTCCCTGAAATACCCCTGCCAGTTTTTCAGCCTCCATATCCTGCTCTGGGCTGAGCCACATACTCACTCCCCCTGTGTCGGTCTGGCTACTTCATGGAGACCTTCACATTTAATGAACTCAAGGAGAAACACCACCAGTTGATCCGCTCAACTGCTGACAGATGTCCACCTAAAACAAAGGCCACCCCCTAGTCCCCCCCCAGCTGACACAAAGCCAGCCTCTTCGCAGCAGCGGTGGTCAGCCACAGCCCGCGCCGTTCCCCAGCCTTCACAGGCACATCGTCCTGGGCCACCTCCACCGAGACCTCCTCCACCACAGGGGTTTATTGGTCAGTCACAAGAACTGAAAGAAAGAAATGGCTAAAGCTCTTCCTTACCACCTTTCTGTGAGATCATTTCATATAGTCTTGAGAACTGTCCTGTAGGCTCGGACTAAACAAACAGAAATAACAGTAGCAATAACTGCTGTATAGCAGCTATTTGTCCCGGGATCCCGAAGCGTTTTACAAAGATTGCAAAAATCCCTATTTCCATGGTCTGTCCTGCATTGTGCTGTTCAGAGGTGTCGGTACTTTGGCTTGAAAATGTGGATAATGATCTCATACTCTAGTAATGGGAATTCCTATTACTAAAATTTTGACACTGATCAGTAAAAGTTTGACAACTGGTGGATCTGGATTTATTTTTTTTAAGGTTATATGTTTTTAATGGGAAGCATCATCCAGATAAAATGTTAATGTATTAGCCAAATTTTATTTGAAACTTAATTTATTTATGAGTAAATTTGTATTCAGTTATAACTTCTTGATATGACCAAAATAAACACCAGAGGCTTCACAATAATTTTGTTGTAGGACTTCAGTAATTTAAAAGAATAATTTATAAAAGCTTGAAGACCACTGTTGTAACTCTGCTCAGTATCAGTAAAATAGAAAACCTCTTTAGAGATATCTTCAAATGGCTTATTTTTACTAATTGAAAAATATAGATTAGTAGCTTATCTATTTACTCTTAGATGAAAGAGATTGTGTGCAAAATTATGAGATTCACCAGATACATCTTGACCTGTGGTTCTACAAAGTGTCTTTAAATGCAAAATTTCTAATACTGTAGGAAAATAAATTAAAAAAAAAAAAAAAAACAATAAAAAGATGAGAAAACCTATGCGGTGAGTCTTTAGCACTAATAAATGTACTACTTCAGAGAGTATCTTCTGGGGACCTGCTGACAGTTTTCATGTGAGATAATTGCAGATCAAAATGTATTCTGCTGTTAACTTCAGCAGAGGGATTTTCTGTTTATTGATGCAGCTGGCAACATAGTCATAATAGAAGATTATAAGAAATTTCTCACTTTAACTTTCTATTTTCAGTTATTATTTATTTTCTCAAATGCTGTTTGCATGAGCTTGAATTTCTCCACCCTGGACATCTGCTATGAACTTTTTATCTGCAGAAATCTCAATTTATCAGGCTCAGTAGAAATCTGATGCAGTTAATGATGTATTTTTTTTTTCAATTATGTCTCAGTTGGGTATGGTCCTTTCCAAAATGTAGAGAACATGCAGGGAAACCCCTCCTTTAGGCTGCAACAGGATATTTGCCAATCCTGTGCTCATTATCTTATGTCCTGCCTTTAGGGTGGCACCATGGAAAAAGAATCAAATAGGGTACGAATGCAGAAGAAAATCTAGAATTGAAGCCAAACATGTGGCCCACACAGATGTAGATGCAGCCAGGGTTGAGACAGGATGCCTGACTGAAAATTTTATTTGTGATTTATGGAAGTGCTGATCATTCACAACTGCTGCTGAAGTTAATGGGATTTCTGCCATGAATGTATAAAGCTCTGAACAGAGTGGAATATCCTAAAACCAAACAAAATCTAGGTAAAGAACATAAATTAGCAATTTTAGCCTTGCTTTTTTTTCCTTTTTTTTTCTTTTTTTTTTTTTTTTTTTTTAATATGCCACCACTCAAGATGATCTGTGGACATATTTTCATTACTCTCTGCATTATGTTCTGCAACTGCAGTAGTGAGCACCACTGGGAAAGAAATTGCTGCTTTTGTCCTCTAAGCCACTTCGAATAATGTGAAGTAAGCAAGCTGAATGACACTTTGAGCTTTTTCTCTATCTGCTATTTCTGAAGTACAGCTATTTTTCCAACTGTTCTGAATGCTTAGGAATGGAGTTCCGGGAAAAAAGGATGTAATCCTTTAGTTGATGAGGAAGTCGTTTTTCTAATTCTTTATGGTACACTTTACTACGGTCAGTGGAGCTACAGGACGTTCAAGTGAAACCCTGAAAACAGAAATATTTCTTCGATAAGCCTGATGTCTGTCGGCAAAGTGTTAATGCTACATAGGAAATCAAATTCTTATTAAAATGAGATGGGTGAGATGCTGCACCCAGCTGGATACACTCCAGATGTGTGAAGATTTGCAGTAAACTCTAGATGATGTTCACAACCAGATGTTCACCTGGTTTTGCTTTGCTTTTCATTTGTTCCCAGAAGATGCCCCAAAGTTCACTGGTGATCATGAAAATCTTAACACAGTTTTATTATGGTGGAAATGTGTAGGGAAATATGCAAAACATTGCAACATTCGCAATCTTTTGTTCGTATTCAGCTGTGCATTTGTAACTGCTATGAGAATAAGTGACCAAAAATACACTTGCAAGTGTTGCAGTTGTAACCCATGGGCTTCAGACTTGTTTTTCTTTCTGAGGCTCAATAGAACGGAATGAAAACTCTGCATTCTGCATCTGTGAGATGATCTAATCAATGCTAGAGGAAGAAAGCTGTAAATTTAGAAGCTGAAGACAGTCATGTACATTCAGCTGACGGCTAGTACATGAACAAAGCTTGTGTGTGCACGGAGTCCTGTGTCTGAGTGTATGCATCATTCGTGATACAATATATAGATTTTGTTTTGATGGCTCTTGTGTTGAATTGACAGCTTTTCATCCATAAGTTAGAGTGAGGCCATGTTAAGGTCCTAAAGCTATTCTTTTGGGACTGTGGTGTTTTTAGAGGGGAATGGAGGAGTTTCCCTTCTCAACCTCTGAAAGTTTAAGTTGACCAAATACTGACATTTCCATATGCATTTTTATCAGTTGAGAAACACAGCAGTCCTATGACATGCTTCATGTCATCCTAGAATATGTCTGAAAAAGTTGGCCAGATTACAAACTGAAAAAACCTGCTTTTCCCCACAGATGATATAAAGAGCATCTGGTAACCATCTCAGGCAGAGACACCTACCTTTCAGATGTCTATGGTTAAGCAGGATGAATCTCTCCATGAGTGAGACACTTTACACATCACTGGTTACTTTAATAACCTTTAAGTATTTTTAATACTATTAGAGTGGGTTTTGTATTGTACGTGAAGATTTTTTCTGTCTGCGGTGGTCTCTGGAAACTCTTGCTTATAATTACTTTTTAGGACTCAGAGAGCATGGATCTGTTCTTTAAATCTGTATAGTGTTTTGTGGGTAATACTGAAGTCAAAGCAGCTTTTTTCCCTCTGTGATTGAAACAGTTAGACTGGTACTGAGAAAAGCAGAGAAGCTGAAACATGGTATTGCCATAGTGCCTACCTCATTGTGGTACAAGAAGAGGGAGTTGACCCTGAAAATGTGGCACAAGCTCCCTGCAACCACTCTGACTAACGCCACAGAAGAATAGAGGCTGACGTATTTTTTATAGAACACTACTCAAGGTTTACTTTGATTTAAACCAGGGCAGGCAAAGAGGATGGAAAATGCAAGATACTGGTGAGTCAGTGTTTTAAATCAGCCCTTTTTAAAATGAGATGAGGAAGGGAGGAAACAAAAAGAATGAAGATATGAGCTACAGGGAAGAGTAAATAGCCAAGGATTTTCCAAAACATCACCATTAAGACTCAATGGGTTTGTTGGAAATCTCATCCAGATCTGGCCATTTGTATTTTAACTTGAAATTGCCCTTTTCAGGGCACCTGGTTGAAATTTTGCATTGAGACCTCTCATGTTAAGTTGTCAACTTCAGTTGCATAAGCTAACTTAGTATGCTGGGTAGAAACTGCTGTTATTTATATATATAATCCTATAAAACATGAGGTGAGACAATTTTCTTTCTATACTGCACATGCTGCTGAAAACACAGAAAGAAATTTTAGTCTTACATGATGGTTTTACTGAATTCATAAGAATCTGAATGAACACTCCTTGAAATAAAAGATTCCTTTTAGCTTTGTCTAGCATTTTACTAGCCAGCTAATGCTGATGATGAAAACATGATTACAGTGTAATTATGGTTACTGTTTCTTAAGTTATCAGACATTAGACTTCTGTGAAAGGAAAAAAAGAAAAAAAAACACAGAAGAAAGAAAAAAGCCTTTCATTGTACACGTACGAAGTGCTCATATTTCTAATAATTTACCTGAACATCTTGAGTAGTTAGGTTTGTTCAGCACTTTGTGTGGTAAACTAGAAAAAAAAATTTCTAGATTTAGGGCATTTGGCAGAACTCTGGTATTTGCTTTTTGATATTGTCAGTATATCTTTGAGGCTACCTGCTAATCAACAATTTTTGCAAGTTCTTACAAAGAGGGGAAAGCTATTCAGCTGCAAGAGGAGGCAGGTTCTCCTCTTCTGCAGATCTGTATGAGCCAAAGGGAGAGTGTTCATCACACACCTGGTATGTTCAGAGTTTGTTTTGTACCAGAAGGCAGTTACACACACTGAAGAACTGTAGATACAATATTTTGTGATCCTGCCTTCTTGTCTTTTCTTTAACTGACTTTTCCTAAGGGGCATGTCATCTATGTTTGGGAACACGGAGTAAATGTCAAGGCACAGGCAGCGTCTGCAGAAGGAAACGTTGACATTTCTAGCCGGTGACAGGGAACAAAGATGTTTGTTTATTTTTACTTTCAAGGAGAATCAAGAATGTAAATGAGAAAAAATATAAAGAACTGATTAGGTATTTGAAATCTCAATCTTCCATCCACACACATGTATACTGAAGTTTTTATGCCTCTCCTTATTGATCTCATCTCAAGTTTCACCAAGATTCTCTACAAATGCACATAGCCTGTCTTGCTTTCTCTACATATGGGCTGGATCCAGTGTCTCGTGAGCAAGTGGCTCACGCTGCTGCCCTTGGGCTTCCTGGGTGAAGGTGAGGGTCAGATGCCAGGAAGGATCTCGATGACATGGAGATGAAGTTGCGCAGAGCCCAGTGAAGCAGAGTATCCTTTGCAACTCAGGTTGAAGTCCAGTTATCAGCATAATTAAATTTAATTATAGCAGGTAAAAGCAAGTATTGGAAAAGCTGTTCATAGTTCATCATGCTAACAGAAATTCCCCAAATTTTGGAGAAATAATTCTTATTTCATAAGCATTCACATAGGTTTAGATATTTTACAAGATTTGTGTTGTTTCAATCTTCTGCTTGGGACGCACTCTCTTCTACAGCTTTCAGGATATCTCACGCTATTTAAGATCACTGAGACTAACCAACTGAAATGCAAATACCTGACACGTTAAGTTCTCCCGGTTTGTACATCTAAGAAATTTTTAGAGCTTCTCCACGTATTTTATTGGATGCCATGTATCATGGAAACAATTTTCAAATGCTTCAAAGAATGATACTGGGATGGTATTTTAGGAGAATATGAGCAAGGGTGTCTCTACATTATTAGACTATTAAGACCCTGAAATATGAATTCTTAGTGCTTACATAAGTGATATTAATGCACAACACCTTTTGAGCAATATTGTAATTGCACAAAAGTTGTCAAAGGCCTCCTTATAGCTAACTTACAGCAAACGGTTCTAAAAGACTTCCTGCTATAGAGCAGGAGGAGAATTTTTACAGCTCCAGTAAAAATGGGACTTTTCCATAGTTTCTAACTTTTCTGAAACCTACCTTTGACGGCTAAGGGATGAAAAGGAAGAGCTTCCAGGGTGGGAGCTAGTTATAATGGTTTCTCTTACAGTCCCTGAGAGATATAGGCACTTCTAGAGTATGATTTATCTCAGCCAAAAATACACATCAAAACTAGGTATGTTTAAAGACACCTATTTCTTTTCATTGGTATAAAAGGAACATAGGGCAACTAGCTGAAAGGTAGATATCTGCAGTCTAATGGTCCATATGAGAGGATTCCTGGCTCCAGTGAATGTAAAAGCTTTGTTTACCTTGTCCCTGGGGGGCTCCAGGGAATTCTTATTGTGTCCTTTCAATGTATAAAGGGGGCTTATAAGAGAGACAGAGAGACACTTTTTACTAAGGCCTGTAGTGGCAGGACAAGGGGCAACAGTTTTTAAATGAAAGAAGGTAGATATAAGGAAGAAATTATTTTTTATGATAAGGAATGTGAGACACTGGAACAGATTTCCCAGAGAGGTTGTGGCTGCCCCATCCCTGGCCGTGTTCAAGGCCAGGTTGGATGGGGCTTGGAGCAACCTGGTCTAGTGGAAGGTGTCCCTGCCCATGGCAGGGAGGTTGGAACTGGATGGTCTTTAAGGTCCCTTCCAACCCAACCCATTCTATGATTTTGTGACTCTATGATTTAGCTTTTAACTCTTTTTGCCTTCAGACATACTTTGCTATGGCTGGCTGCCTGGGCAAAAAAAAATATATTTCAGCAGTGTTTTTATATCCATGAGTACTCTGCTTAGAAAGATGCTCACATGTAAGGTGCTGCTTATTAAGACCTCAGAGGCTAATAGAGGGTCTCACCTAAAGAAAATCTGATGAGGAAGGTGCAGTTGGTGGGATTATCTGAGGACATTTCAAACGTCATAACAAGACTCCAGTCACTGAAAATGTTGACTGGGACCATTATTCAGAGACTCATCAGAAGCGTCCAGTTATTCTTAGCTGGGAAATACAGCTCTACTGACGACGGTGCTACTGTATCACTTTGCACCAGTTTAAGTTCTGGCCTGAATAACCATCAATTTTTTTGAAACTTAATGCCATTCTGTCTGGCATTAGGGTAAATGCAGAATATCTGATTGCTTTTAGGTTTGGGGTTTTTTTAAATGGAAAACCTGTGACAATTAGATCTGAAGGCCCAAACATCTGAAAACCTTCAGATGAACTTCAAGTTACTTTGTCACACACCACGTGGGGCTCATGAATAAACCAAAGTGACACATTTAGCAACCCAAAAGCTTGGAAATGAACTTTAAAGGCAAGATTAACACGTAGTGCAAAGTGACTTTCCCCCATGATGACACAGATATGCATTGAACTAGAACACAGTAATAGTTTTTATTGAATGTGAAAAGCGAGTAACATTTAGCTTCCTTATAGAAAGCGTGAAAAGGTCAGCTGGAAGTTTTATTGATGGTGCTTAAAGGAGAAGTTTGCTTGCTGCAATGCAAAAGCGGACCTTATTTGGACAGAGGAAATCATATTAAAAAACCAAGTCCTGTTCCATAGGACAATTACATTCTAATCCCTCTGTGTATTTATATTGCTGTTCAGTGCTCTATGTCCATGTCACAGGAGAAAAATCTTTTATGAAATCTCTTATAATTTATGTAATACCTGAGCTTCATTTATTACACATTACTGATCTGGTTTTAATGAGTGATACATTCCTATAGGTTTCCAGAAAGCAAGAAACACATTTATATGCTTATCACTTATTAAGCACTTATTTTTACTGTCTTAATCTTGTCTTGGACATACAAAGCTTATGTAAGTGTAACATTTTAGGCTGAAGATTTAGCATCTTATGGTCCATTATAACCTCAGTATAAATGTATGTCATTAAGACCACCTGACAATTAACTTTCAACAGTTGGTCTCTTAAAGACAGATGCTTTTTAGTGAAAAGAATCATGAGCACTACAAACGTCTGATCTAATGGCCATTACTAATTATTATTAATACAGCTAATAATAACAGTCATGTTTGGAGTGATTTTCAATGAAAGTATTTAATGATTCATGGAATGTTTGTCTCTGGCAGCCTTTGTGAGGCAAATATTTTAAATGATGGATGGTTAAATGATGATACACATAAGTCATAAGGGACTTGATTATGGTCATAAAATGTGGTGTATGGAGAAATGGAAATCAGGGAAGAAAAGTGATTAAGGCATTGGTCTTGTTATTAAGAGACTAGTGAATTTGGGTGCTTAACTTCACTGTTTCTGCTCTCTTGCTGCAAAATGGAAATGATCATTTGCTATATTATTAACACATTAATATGAGGCAGTGTTCTCTTACTGTATTGAAGTAACTGGATACTAATATACTTTAACTGTAGAAACTTCACCTCCTGGTTTTAATATAAACCTGTACTACCCCTTCTTTGTGCAGAATATGTAAGGAACCTGACTCTTCCCCCAGGGCTCAATTCACAATAGCACGAATTTTGTTCCATTGCTTGGGGTTGACACTAATTTTTTTTTTAAATACTGTCTCATTCTGTAACTTCCCCCTGCTTCAATTTCAGTCCACTCTTAGTTTCTTGTCCAGGCTCAGAAAAGTCTAACTCTTAAGCATATTAATCTGATCTCCATAAATGGAGCATTTTGGTTCTGACATTTTGAGATTTTTTTAGATCCAATTTTGTACCAGCCTTGCTGGTTGCTGATCTTCCTGGCCTCACCAGCCACCGATAACCATTGTCTCTCTGAGTTTTGTGTTTATCTGCTCCCACATAACAGTCATCAACACTCCTTGGTGCTTGCTGAGTTCACCAGCTCTGGTTCAGCAATGACCACCCTTACCAACAGTGCTTCCCCCAGAGAAGATCCTCAAGGCCAGACTCACCTCCAGCTGTTCCAGGAGAACAAGAAAAATAAAAATACTGTAAAAACTTGGTTTTCCATTACATCATTTTTATTTCTATTTATAAAGAAAATGAAGAGCTTTATCAATACTGGTTCCTGATGTTGAATCAGGGAAAGAAAAATGAATTTCCACTTTGGTTTTAGAGCATGTTTATTCTCATTAGCTTCTTATGAACTATGCTTATTGATGGTAACAGATGAAACTTTGATATTACAGATTTATTTTTACATTTAGATTGTAGAGATGAGCTTTCACATTGCCCTATGTGTCATGTCAGACTGTAAAAAACATTGATAGATCAAAACTTTTTTTTTACTGAGGCTATGCTGAGAAAAGCTATTTGGGTTGTTGAATATATTATTTTTTTCCCCTATAAATTTTATAATTTTTCTCAAGTTTTATTTTATTACATACATATTTGAAAAAAAAAGTAATTTCTCTTTCAATCTGGAGCTGTCTGTACATAACATGTTGTAGGTAGTAGTTATAGTCTAGACATACACTTGAACCAGAAAAAGGCTTGAGACAGCTTAATGTACAGTTTGGTAGTGAATGTGCATTTGGGACTCTGAACATAATATGAGATAATTGGAGCACTAAGAACTACTGTTAGTCCAGACACAAATTGTCTTTGTTTGCTAGCTGGGATGCCAGAGGGGTTTTAGCTGAATTAAATACTCCCATGTCCCGAAACACTTTTCCAGGCTCTAATTTCTCTGGGTGACTTATCACACCAATGTCCTGTTGCTCCTGGCTGAGCTAGTTCAGAAGCCACTCAGATACCTTTGCTTGGCACTGTGTTGTGATACCTACACAGACATCAGGGGGCAGATGCTGCTTTTCCCCTCCTCTATTTGCACGTACTTCAGACTTAGTGGTGATTAAAACTGCTCAGAAGCTCTTCTGAAACATTTAGGGGCTTTAAAGATCAAGCCTCACAACCATGCTTAATTTAAGCGTTTTGCACAATTTACACTGATATGGTCCTTGCAGGATGCAATTCAGAACAAATCCGTATTTCTCTACACAGCTGAGATGTAATTTATGCATTTTCAGTAAATCCTACACCTCCTTATTATTATCAGTCGTGACATTTAGAAAAGCCTGGCGATGCAAAAACTTCCCCTCTCTTCTGGGTAGCTGAGTGGAAGGACGTGTTGGCCTGGGTTATTACTGAAGCTTTCAGCATTAATTTACATCATTTTCAAGTGCTTTTGGGACACTTTTCTCACCATATAATTTCCTTTTCCTTCTTGACTCCAGACTTTCTCCTGGTCACAGTGACTGACTTGAAACCACTTAGCACATGCGTGGTGCAAGGGACAAGATGTCCCTAAGCCAGCTTCTCTGCCATTAAAAGCATTTGTCACCCTTTTTCTATCTAACTTTGTGCACTTCTTTTCAAGATAAGCATTTTTTTCCCCTCAAAGCAGAATTTGCCTAAAATCCATTGGGAAAAAAAAAAAAAAAAAAAAAAAAGTAGTCCAAGCTTTTCATATAGATTGAGGTGTTTACTTTAGAAGGCACGTACAAACTTACCCTTGAAATATATTGGTTCACAGCAGTGCACTACTTTTGCTTTTTTAAAACATCTTTTATGTGGTAGACTCATATCCAGTATGGACTCTCACCTGTTGTTGGTTAAAGGAGTTGTGTGAAAAGGATAAAATACATTCCTACTTTTAATACAATCAACAAATACATGTTTTTAATGCAGAGAACTTATTTAAGGTACGTAAAACAACTGCTTCAGTTGACGTTGCTGTTCTCAAATCTCTACTGTTAGCAGGAGTGGTTTTCTAATTCCTGGTTGGCATATATGAATACAGGTTCACTGATTTCAGGACAATTAAGGTTGATGGTGCCAGCTTAGAATGTGGTCCATCCAGGTGTGCTGTGACATTTAGAAAGAAGCAAACACGCTCACAAGGCTCTTTGGGATGTCTTGACAGAGCAGTCAGAAATTTTATTTAAATCTCTAGGACAGATAGTCAAAATAACCACCACTTCCCTGTTTTGGAATGAAGTGGAGATTATGCTAAGATTTCCTAAACAACTATTTCCTGAATATATGGAGAGACATGATCGCTAGAATGAAAAACGGAACAAGTGAAAAAATAATTATTCACTTCCAGACAATCACAATTCACAATTTCACAGTAATGACAAACTATTACTCAATAAATAGCACCACAATATTTTACAAAAGATTTAGGGAGGGATAATTCCAATGTGACACCTCATGAATGAAAAGGGATAGGGATGGCAAAATAAGGATTAGATAGCAATGCAATGTCAGCCTCAAGAAAAATTGTCACTGTGTTGACTTTGGCAGAAGATCAACTACAGCTTTCAGTGGGGACTAGGACAAATACCATATTTTTATTAACTTGACTGACATATGAAGTTGTCTTTTGTTTTGTCTACTTTTGCTCAACTTTCAGTTTTTGCAAGCACTTGCACTGCTGAAAATTCTTATGACTTTTATTATCAAGTTAGTTACTAATGAGATTAATGTATGAACATTTACATGGATCCATCCATGTGGACTAGGGTGCACATGTTGTTCATGTCAATCTGCCACATTTGCAAAAAAAAAAAACAAAAAAAAAACCCCAAAAAAACCAAACACCAAAATCCCTTTTCTACCTACTTTATCACAATTCATGGCCTCAGGCAAAAATGGAGAAAAACGGAGTGAGCTTAAGTGTTTATACCTCATGGAGGAAACACTTGGTTATTAGACCAGATGGGTGAGAACTTTTATGTCCAGATTCCTGCTGAGAGATTCAGCTAACTAAAATAAAATAAAATAAAATAAAGTATTTCTTAATCTAATAATACAGTTTTGGCTGTTGTAAGGGATATGATGTTTGTCTTATCTTAAGCTATGCAGGACTGATAGAACTGTGTTCATTTCCCAACCATGCTATATATGTTTTCACATATATTTCACATATTTTTTTTTCACATTTTTTTCACATCCTTAAACTCTGAGAGTCTTTATTGCTGACTGCAGAATATAAAGGGAATTCATAATGCTTTCTTTTTCACACATTTTTTTTCTCTCTTACCTTATTCAAAGTTAAGGTTTGGAAACTTGGGACTTATTTTGCATATCTAGACAGGTATAAAACTGAGTCGTGATTTTTCCTGGATACTTTGAAGGATTATTAGAGTAGGTATAATAGTAAAACAGATAATAATAATACAAAAAAGAACACATTACTTGCATCTTATGTCTGTTTGACCCTTGTCTCAGCACTACTACAAGAATAGGCACCCGTACAGAAACTTCAGTCCAAGAATCCACATCTAGGGTGATTCTTTTGAGCTTGCAATGGAGGACTATAAAAACACATTTACGTTCACCTGACCACTTTCATATAAGTTTTGAATTGTTGACACTGATATCTGTATTGGGTTTGTGTGGCAGGGTTTTGGTAGTAGGGAAGGGGGCTGCAGGTCCGGCTCCTGGCAGAAGCTGCTAAGAAGCTTCCCCCGCTCCAAGTCGGACCCGCCGCTGGCCAAGGCCAAGCCCCTCAGTGACGGCGGTAGAGCCTCTGGGAGAACAGAGTTAAGATGGGGAAACTGCAGCAGAGAGGGGAGTGGGATGTGAGAGGAACCCCTGTGAGGTCAGTGAGGAGAAGGGGGTGAGGAGGGGGTGCCCCCCAGCCCACGGAGGGGAGCGGGGGAGCAGACGCCCACCTGCAGCCCAGGGAGAGAGGAGCCCACGGCGGAGCAGGGGGATGGATGCCCCCCAAGATGGCCGGGACTCCATGGGAATGCCCATGCTGGAGCAGGCTGTGCCTGAAGGACTGCAGCCTGTGGAAAGGACTCACGTTGGAGCAGTTCATGAAGGACTGTCTCCTGTGGGAGGGACCCCACAGTGGAGCAGGGCCCGAGCGAGGAGTCCTCCTCCCCCTGAGGAGGGAGGAGCGGCAGAGACAAGGGGTGAGGAACCGGCCCCAGCCGCCATTCCCTGTGAGGTAGGGAAAACTGGGAGTGGACTTGAGGTGGGAAGGAGGGAGGAGTGGGGGGAAGGTGTTCTAAGGTTTGGGTTTGCTTCTCATTATCCTTGTTTGGATTTGATGGGTAGTAAATTAAATTGATTATGGTTTTTTTCCCCAAGTTGAGACTGTCTTTTGCCCGTGACCATCAGTGGTGAGTGATCTCTCGCTGTCCTTGTCTCAACCCACAAGCCTGCCTTTCTATTTTCCCCTCCTCATCCCACCGGGGCTGGGGGGGAGGAGTGAGCAAGTGGCTGCGTGGTTCTTTGTTGCCAGCTGGGCTGAAACCACGACGACATCAGCTAGTATAGTAAAAGCTGCCTGATAAAGAGCATTTGTTGACCTGATGACACACACATTTTTCCTACTGGTAGGTGACTATATGTAATGTGAATTTTTTTTTTTTTTCTTTTGTTCTGTAATATCCTTCAGAGACCACTTTTGAAAGAGAGCAAGTTCAATAGCAAAAAAAAAAAAAAAAAAAAAAAATTAACAGGCCTCTGGAAACAAAGACCCTTGGAAAATATATGTAGATGTACTTCTGGAGAGAAAGAGAACAGGAAAAAGACCTGTTGTTTGTTTGAAAGCTTTGCAAGAAAAAAGGATTTAAAGGAGTTATGACTCAGAGCAATGTGCTGACATTCAGAAACACAAATAATGAAGTAACCCATGATGGAAAATGTCCTAAAAATATTTTTTTTTTAGAATTCCAAGGTATGATCCTGGTCTTATTGACATAATTTTGGTGATTTCACTGGCATCTTTCTTAATGTTTGGAGTTTTCACTGACAACCCAATTAAGATTCAGTTCCAGAAATAATAGCTTTCCAAAGGCTTTAGCCTGATGGTATCAGTTGTCATTCATTCCAACTTTAAGTGATTTGAGACCATGTGGGAGTAATTCAGGTGCCTAAACAGAGGTATGTAATGACATTTTTAGGTATGCTAAAAGGTATCCCGGTGTATCTGAGGCATTCACATGGGCTGGCAGACAAAACATGGGATTTAGGGAAGAGCCTTTACACATCCCCTAAGTGACAACTGGAAGCAAGAGCATCTAAAATGGCACAAGATGCCTGTGTCTACACAGGTACATCAACCAAGTCCCTAAATCACTTCTTCATTTTCAGACCATCCCCTCACACCCCCCCCCCCCCACAAAAAAGTATCCTTGACTGAGACTGAATAGGTGAGCTGTTTTGATATAAGCAAATCAGTTGCTGCCACGTACCTGCAGACTTATTAAGTGGTAACAAATACTAAAGACATGATTAGATGGAGACAAGTGATCAAGCAGGGACATTCAACAAAGCAATTTCCTCTCTTCACAAAAAGTTACCAACCTTCAGCTGAGCCTGAATAACTCCTTTTGGCATGCCCTTAATGAACTGAAACATGAATTGAAATATATTACTCTAAAGAAATTATCATTGCCTTCCGCATTTCATTTACGCATTTTTACTTTGTGTTACAATAGATAGAGACTGTGCACATGATTAGTGCCTGCATTTCAAATAAGGAATGGTGACTTAAATCTCCTGCCACCGACAGTTATTTTCAAAGTGGGAGCAAAACACTGGCAGCTTCTCTTTTCAGGTGAAAGTACACACTGTTAAAAGGTCTGAAAGAGCTAAACTTCTGGCTATCCATGGCTGAGTGGTTATCGTGTTCTCCATTATATTTGTATTCTTTTTGCTATGCTTTACATGAGCTACTCAGTTGATTTTGGTTCCTTGTATCACAGCAAGCATAAAATGTATCTGTAGTTATTTGCGTCTACAGAATTACGTGTGTAAAATTGATGCCCAGTTAAAGATGAGTTGAAAATCTTGCCTCTAGATCAAATTTAAAATCAGTGATGCACCACATGAGAAATATTACTCTTAGAGTGCTTCTGTAGTTACTGTTATATGTCTTGCAGGGCTTTTAAAAGATTAATTTTCTTTTATTCTTTGGTTCAGTTTTTTGGAAATCATGCATTACTGTTTTGGGCGCAATACAGATTTCATTCCAGCCAATATAATTCAGTAATTTCAGTAACTTTCACGTGAGAATGTTATGCTCAGAATCTTGTTTATGGGAAAAGAGCAAACATACTTTTTTTTATATATGCATAAACCCAAGAATTTATTGTTTGTATAAGTGAAATCTCAACAGTCAAATCCAGGAATTGTTATTTATTGAGATCTAAATGTTACAGAAAAAAGAAGTAATTATGCTGTTAAAACTGTTATACACACACTTCTCATTCTCTACCCCTTGCCCTCTTGGTCCCAGGCCCTTGTGCTCACCCTTCCCTTGCTCCTCTTGCTCCCAGGGTTCACAGTTTCATTCTGGTGGTGGTTGTTTGAGAGGGTGTTACAGCAAATAGCATCTGGAGTCCACCAAGAGGAAAACAGTGTTTGTGTTGACGGTTTCCTCTTCCTTTCCCTAGGAACAATCTGGGATCTATTTTCAGATTTAGCTAACATGCTTTTACACCTACGTCTTCATCTGCCTGCAGGTCCACATTACATCCAAATTTACTGTGTATGGTACCTATGTCAGATATGACTTCATTCTCTTTGTTACCCCTAAACTCAGTTTTGTCCAGCTCCAGGTCTGCATTTTTTAACTGACCATGGGCAAGCTGCCACTAATGCCAGCCTGTGCCCATCTCTTATCATCCCCTGCCCGTGCTCCTTTGTGCCCTATTCTGTGTCTTCCCTTCTCAAGGCCTCTGCTGTGCTACCGGGCTTGTATTTCTCTACACTAAATCATTGTGTTAGAGTCGTAAATATCTCATTCTAAATGGAATAGGTGGTTGTTATTTTTGTTTATATAAAACTATAGTCAGACCATACAAATATAAACAAAGGCATTACAAATTACATGTAGACAGACACCTGGTCTACTAGAGAAATTGCTGTCACAGCTAAACCAAGTAAAGAGAAGCTCAAGCAGGTTGGCAAAAGTTCAGTCAGAGCAAGCATGACAAATCTCAGTCCTGAGGCCTTGCAAACTCAGCACAAAGCTTATGGCCTGTTATTGAGAATGGAAGTGCCGTACTACAGGGCTACAGGGTTCCAAGAACTATCAACATCTGTTTTCTGTAGCTAATTTGTATAGAAACATCTCCACTCCAGAAGAATTGACTAAACCATCCAGAGCATAAACTTCCATGTTATATGAGGAAGAAAAACTCCCTAGTGAATAGAAAATGGAATACAGGTTTTGATATTGTCCTATATTCTTTTTTAAATCGATTTTGTAGCTCTGGATGAGTCAGACTCTTTCTATCAGCAGTTGCGAAACCTGGGAGCCCAAGGAGGCTGTCAAAGCTCCCTGTTCCCAGCTGCAGCCAGGAGTCACGCTGAATGTGTGTTCCCTGTAGGCACACACACAAACACAGGAGTGTAATACACATATGCACACATACACAAAACCAGGCACACGGGCAAACTCTCAGGACTCACAGAAACGCAAACAGCATCAACAGTCTCATTCTGTTCCCTGGTGTGGCTCATCAGGATGAAGGGCTGTTTGTGGGAAATATATCTACGTATATACTTACGTGCAAGGTGGTTGCCCCCAGCAGCTGGGCTCAGACCCTCTGTCAACCCAGTAGCTGCCTCTAGATCCCAGTCTTCCCTTTTGCTGGCACCTGAACAGATGAGCTTCCAAGGATGCACCCCCACTCCAGCTGCTGGTAGAGACCCCTTCACTCACATGTGTGCACAAGCACTGTGGATCCCTCCAGTAAATGGCCACAGATAAGGGTACTAAGTAGTGTTCCCTGGATCCCCTTTTCTCCAGTTGCCTAATGCGCAGTGCCTAGTGCATCCAAACGGGTCTCCCATTTGACCCCCAGACCCCACAGTTTCTGGCTGGGATCCCCTGGTACCTCCTGCAGCCCTTGGATCCCTGCTGTATCCAGTCCAGACTTACAGCTTCCCCAATACCTAAGTGTCAAATCCCACTTGCCACCTAGCCTGGCTTGATGGTTGCTAGTGATCACCCACTGACATATGTACCCATGGGATGTGTACGTGCTCCGGTTACTCCAGTTGCTGGCACCACAGACACACAGGCCCCTCTGACCCCTGGTCCCACTGCATTCGCTGGCACTCCAGAGCACGCATGTGGAATAGAGAGCTCCTCACCCAAGAATATAGCTAGAAGTGGAGTTCAATGAGAAGACAGGACAGACTGCACCTACCTGCTGCAGGGCATGGCCAGATGAGCACACTCACCAGAAGCCTGTTCATATGCCACCGGCCCTTATTCCTTTTTTCCCTCTGTTTCCCCACATTTGTTTATCTTGATCCCTCCCTTCCCCCACTTTTGACTACGTTTCTAAATATCCCATGGTAGTCTTGTACAAACCAAAGACTATTTTCCCAGCACCCCACAATGTGTCCCACCCCTTGCCCAGTCTGTAAGGTGCGCTCCCATTGACTCATGGTACTGGGTAAGAATGTGACATGATTGTATACAAAATCATTTAACCTCTCTAAAGTCCTTCTTAGGAACAAAATACATTATTATCACTCTTTTGCCTTCAGGTAAGATTCCAGTTGTATCAATAGTTTTGTAATTTCATCTATGAGTAGTTGCCTTCGGCTTTCTTATCTTAATTGTTACTTGTCATGTAGTATAGAAATAGATGCATGGTTGAGTCTCTCTTCTTGTCATTAGTATTTCAGTCTCAGACCCCAGCAGAGGTGAACTGAGATGCTAGTTAATAGGAGGCAGGTAACTCAACTGTTGAGCAGTTGGATTATGGTCAAGCCGTAGGGTGAGAATGTCAGAAGATGAAGACCTAGGTAATAACAAAAATGAGTAAAGAAAAAAGTTTTGTTATCAGATGTAGGTGCTGGTGGATAATGTACAATGACACTTATTAGGGTCAAGGTAATACTAGCCAGTCTGTCAGCCAGCATCATCCTTTTGATCTTATCTTCAATTTGCAGCTAATAAGTAAAGTGCTAGAGGGATCTATTTTAGGTAGCATTAATTACATTGCGGTCTAGTCATTAAAGAACTGAAATACTCATAAGATATAAAATTATCATTAAAAAGATTCCATTTCTGCCCCTAAAGAAGTGTATATTGTAATCTCTCAAGAGATTCAGAAGAAAACCAAAAATAGATTAAAATTTCTTATTTGGGTTTATTTACAGTTGGGGTATTAAATATGTGTGAGCCCCTGTGTATTAAAATAGTTGCCCTCTTAATTGCCTCTGATGGAGGTGAAGTATACATTTTATCAAAATTTATTTCTACCATACATGATCTGGGAATTCCTCAACATTTATTATAGAAAATTAATTACAATAAAAATGCTAGACCATGAAAACTGAAGTTATAGAAAACATTATACTTGTCAAAGAAATTAATCTCATGCTGACCAAACCTTCCTTCCCCCACGATTTTTCATTGTTACTCACTGGAGAACTTTGTCACCCATCTAAATCCCTGTGGACTGCAAGCTCTGACCCTTGACTTACAGGGTTAGAAGTAGCATAAAAGTTTTGACCCATCCAATTCCAATTTTTGTGTTGTTTTTTTCTTAATGTGCTTATTTTGATTGTCATATTAATCACCTGTCAAAGAGCATTTCTTATCTTTGAAAGGAACTGTGTCCATTTTCTTCAGTTCAATAACCTGAAACTGCCAAAAGTGAACTGCTCATCTCACTGTGAATAAACTGAATTGTATTTGTCATTTCTGAGCTTGCTGATGGTTTCTCTTCCTAGCAGAGTGCAATCTTTTGTGATAGAAGAAATATTGTGTATGTAACTGTATATCGGGCTTTGTTGTTTTCTTTTCATGAGTGGGTTGATTATCAATGTACATCTCATGAATGAGGAGGAAAGTCTGTGGCCATTAATGACTCCAAGAAGAAAGAAGAATATCTTATGCAGCACCTTTTACATGAATGCTGTTTATTAGTTCTGCCAAATCTATTCCTATATCCTTAATTATTGATCAGAGCTCTCTTTTGCTAGGTGCCTAGAGATGCAGGGAAAAAATGTGCCTTTTCATGAAGATTTTCAGACTTCTTTCTTCAGCTCAACTGTTCTCAGCTTAGCCTACCACAACAACCAATTAAATAAGATAGTGACCCAGTAGAAGAGTTTTTTCTTGAAACTTAAAATTGCTAGAAGTTTAGGAAAGAGATATGAATTTATCTGTTGGCATACCCAATTGTTTTTCCCCAGTCAGATCTGGATGTCTTCAACTCCCGACCAATGAAAAATGTCAGATGTACATCAAGTTTTGAAGGACATGTTTGGATTCTAAAATAGAGCCTTTGCCAAGATTTTTTGCTGACAGGCTGATGCCTTAAGTTAGCATCATTGTTTTAACATAGTTATCTACCATCTGCTTGGTTCTCAATGACCACATAATGGCAGCTTCATTTGTGTTTGTCTCAATAATAGAGTTCAAAAGAAAGAAACAACAAAACCTCTCCAACCAAACAAAAAACACCTCAGCAACAGAGAGTTAGAGGAGAGAGAAATACTCACTGGAGGACTAGCTTTTTATTTCTGTGTGGATGTGGCTAACTTAGCAGCTAAATGGCCAGGAAAAGGCTAACATAAAACCAACGTATATTGTGCTGTAGGTACTCAGAAGAGGCATTCCAATGGGAATGAAGGAAACAGGGTTGCTGATAAATGAGGTGAATAAGGTGTTTCCACTTTTAAATACTATTATTTCTGTCTGATTCTATGGAACATTGCTTAGATGTCGTCCTCTGCATTCATCAACGTCCATCTGCTTTTTTTTTTCCTTCCCCTCCACCGTATTATAAAGTTCTTGGACCATTAAAGAAAGTGAAATATATTTGAGGCTAGATTCTGGATATGTTAGAATAACCTCAGTTTATATGCAAAACAAATTTTAGGACTATGGCATAGATTGAAGCATCGTGATACATGCCATTTTTGAGGTTATCCTTGCCATCTGCCATGCACATTTTAAAGCAAACAGAGCTGCAGGTAGAACCTTAGAAGTGATTAGAAGAATGGTATTACTTATGTTCAGTGTACCTGGCAGATTATGATACAGGTGATGGAAGGGATGCAGCATCCCTTATAGCAGCTGGAGAATCCAGTCTTCCAGAGAATCATAGACATAAACATATAGTCTGTGGTATACACCTCATGGTCTTGGGGTGTGCTGGTTTTGACTGGGGTAGAGTTAATTTTCCTCACAGTAGCTAGTATGGGGCTATGTTTGGGATTTGGGCTGGAAATGGTGTTGATAATCCAGGGATGATTTCATTCCTGCTGAGCAGGGCTTACCCAGAGCCAAGGGCTTTTCTGCTTCTCTCCCCACCCCACCAGCGAGGAGGCTGGGGGGGCACAAGGAGTTGGGGGGGACACAGCCGGGACAGCCGACCCCGACTGACCCCAGGGATATCCCAGACCATAGGACGTCATGGTCGGCAGATAAAGCTGGGGAAGAAGAAGAAGGAAGGGGGGACGTTGGGAGTGATGGCGTTTGTCTTCCCAAGTCCCGTTAGGCGTGATGGAGCCCTGCTGTCCTGGGGATGGCTGAACTCCTGCTGCCCATGGGAACTGGGGAATGGATTCCTGGTCTTGCTTTGCCTGCATGTGTGGCTTTTGCTTTACCTATTAAGCTGCCTTTATCTCAACCCAAAAGTTAGTTTTCTCAATTCTACCCTTCCAATTTTCTCTCCCATCCCACTGCAGGGGAGTAAGCAAGTGGCTGTGTGGGGGTTAGTTGTTGACTGAGGTTAAACCATGACAGAAGGATAAGAATGTTTCTAGAAATAGAAGTAAATATGGCTTTCTTGCAGTGAGAATTAGTAGCGTAGGACCATCAGCACAGATGTGTCTAAAATGCAAAGAAATAAAATGCAAAGCCTCAGTGAATGCGGGGTAAGATGTTTCTTATTGCATGTCAGTATCTCAAGACAAAAGTGAAGGTGTTTTAAGGTGTTATACGATCATACTTTTCTTCTTCTGCAGGTAACTATATGAACTACTGTTTCTTAGACTCATTTGTGGTTTGCCTGAAAAAAAAAAAAAAAGAATAGCATTTTGGAAAACAGTAATACTTAAATATCCCTAAGGACATAGTCACCAACTGTAAAAAATGTACATGAAGAGATATGACTTAGGAATTAGTACTATGAATAAGACAGCTGTGTACATCAGTATTCTCGCCAGCACTCAGACAAAACAAACTAAACTAAATAATGCAGTGAACTTCTTTCAACAGCTACTACAGCTACATACAGATTATTAGCTCAAAGAGAATAAAACAGAGTGGAGGGAAAGAGGGTGAAATGTTAAATACATACTTTAGTTTATTGATAGGGATAAGAAAGATGTGACAGGTCTAGTATGCAAGGTCAGAAATAATGTAAATAAGAACACACCCAAGGATTGTGCTGAGTCTGACTCTGGCCAGTCACCTGTTAAGAAACGCTGCTGGGTTTTTTGTTTTTAAAGTGCCTCAGATTATAAACAGGATCATGTCCCAGAGATGAATTCTGACACACTGCTGCTGGGAACAAAGAGAATTTCAAACTCTGAAGCCACAGTTATATTTTTGATCAGATTAATGATAGCTATGAAATTATAATAAAAATAACCTAGGAATTTGACCGATAAAGGTTTTGCCTGTTTCTATTACTTGTTTAGTTTAGTTAGCACTTCTGGCATATAGCTCTTTTGACACTGCTGAGATATTTGCAGGCTGAGCTCAAGAGAAGAAACATCTGCTGATTTGATCAGAAGAGCATATGGTTAGCAAATTAAGATGTGGAACCATGAAGTAGTAATAGGAAAGCAAAAAGATTGTGGTTTTAGTCAGAAATGAAAAGTGTACAAGGTTCTCCGGGAAAAGGGAAAAGAAAATAGAACCCTTTCTTTGGCAGAGATTGAATCACAAATCAGATTCTCTACTAAAAATGCTTCACATATGTGATAGTTTCAGCAATTCTCTCTTCTGTTCCTGCAAGTGGAGCTTGTCTTTGCATCAAAAAATCTCTTAGCCTCCCTGTTCCAAGATGTAAAGTATCTGTATGGTAAAGGCTCCAATGAATGCAGTTCTTTACAAAAGGCTGTTGAATAACCAGATTATATTGTGATGTTTAAACAATGGCAAAAATATTGAATAAGAGGTAATGGCATTTGAAGCTAGCATCAGTCCTTCTATTAGCTATTTTCAGGAAACATATGCATAGATATTTATGCTTCTCTCTGTGTTTACATACGCAAACTTCTGAGCTGAGTGAATAATGAAAGACCTAGTAAAATCAACTATTTTAATATGTAAAAGAAGAAAGCAGTTACTTAAAATGAAGAGGTTATCATATCATAAATTCTGTTCCAGAAACTCTGATGAAATAGTTCCTTCTTCTGTGTCTTTGCATGTTAAACATGCTCCTTTTGACTTCTCCTTGATTCACTTTGGTGTTAGGTTTATGCAGAAGCAAATTCATAGTGCAGATTTGGTATTGCCATATTTGTTTTCAAATCTTGAACTGGTGGTTTGTGAGCTTGCCCTGCCTATGACAGATTTTTTTTCAATATTTTTCCCTTCAATGTTTATTACTGTGATTCCAAAAAACTGTTATTCCAAGTGCCTAGAAAACTTCTGAATATATAACACTAAAGTGAACTCATAGTAATATAAGATTACTTTCAGTTGTTATTTGCAACTTTTTGAAAGTTTCCTATTCTTCTGAAAACCTTGCAAACTTTAAAAACTTTAAACAAGTTTTGCCTGTGAAATCGAGTGTTACATTCAGAGAGATGGATTGATCAGACGGAGGGGAGAACCAGACCCTTCAGGTATATTCTTTTTATGTTGCCATAAGTAACAGTTCTCTTATCTGTTAACTCTGAGTTTACTAGCACTGGCAAAGAAATACCTTTCATTTAGGCATATTTATGCAATAAATTCTATGTTTTGGGGAGTTTTTAATGTCAGTATAATATTAGAGTTTTACATAATATCTTTTCCTCCATGTTTATAAAATGAGATTTTTCATTCAAAGAATTCCTGCCTGAATCTCTGATCTTCTCTAAAACACTGGAGTTTTCATATCACAGAAAGGAAGGTTAAACATGAACTGGTAATTATTATCCTCTTGAGATGTGAACTGAGATAGATGACAAGCAGGGTTCGGTGCTCTTTCTTTTCTTTAAACTGTTTCATAATAAATAAGTCAGATGAATCACTGCGTAGAGACCTGCACTCTTTGTTCTGTGCAATAACATCCCCACCCAGTTTATGACATCAAGAGGTCCAAAGCAAGACAATTGACTGACTGGAGATTTTGGTGCTTTTAAACAAGTTACCAGTTTTGTGGCTATTTTAAGAACTGTTTATGTCTGCACTGATCATGACAGAACACATTTTAGTAATTTAAAGATGTGCTTTCTCACCTGGCTCATACTAGATATCAGCAGAATCTAAAACTCAAGGTTCATGATCAAACATTGCTTCTGTAAACGAGTCATTTCCATTCCACATTTCCACTGGAAAAAGGGGAAACATAACCCCAATTTTTAAAATGGGAAAAAAGGAAGACCCAGGGAACTACAGGCCAGTCAGTCTCACCTCTGTGCCCAGCAAGATCATGGAGTGGATCCTCCTGCAAACTATGCTAGGGCACATGGAAAATAAGGAGGTAATTGGTGACAGCCAACGTGGCTTCACTAAGGACATATCATGCCTGACAAATCTGGTGGCCTTCTACGATGGGGTTACAGCGTTGGTGGATAAGGTAAGAGCAACTGATGTCATCTACCTGGACTTGAGCAAAGCATTTGACACTGTCCTGCATGACATCCTTGTCTCTAAATTGGAGAGACATGGATTTGATGGATGGACCACTCAGTAGATAAGGAATTGGCTGGATGGTCGCATTCAAAGAGTTACGGTCAACGGCTCGATGTCCAAGTGGAGAACAGTGATGCATGGTGTTCCTTGGGGGTCGGTATTGGGACCAGCGCTGTTTAACGTCTTTGTTGGTGACATGGACAGTAGGATTGAATGCATCTTCAGCAAGTTTGCCAATGACATCAAGCTGTGTGGTGTGGGCGACATGCTGGAGGGAAGGGATGCCATCCAGAGGGACCTGGACAGGCTTGAGAGGTGGGCCTGTGTGACCCTCTTGAAGTTCAACAAGGCCAAGTGCAAGGTCCTGCACATGGGTTGGGGCAATCCCGAGCACAACTACAGGCTGGGCCATGAGTGGATTGAGAGCAGCCCCACAGAGAAGGCCTTAGGGGTGTTGGTTGATGAGAAGCTCAACATGACACATGCATCTGCAGACCAGAAAGCCAACTGTATCCTAGGCTGCACCAACAGAAGCGTGACCAGCAGAAGGAGGGAGGTGATTCCCCCCCTCTTGTAAGACCCCATCTAGAGTACTGCATCCAGCTCTGGGGCCCCCAGATTAAGAAGGACATGAACCTGCGTGAGTGGATCCAGAGGAGGACCATGAAAATTATCAGAGGGCTGGAGCACCTCTCCTGTGAGGACAGGCTGAGAGAGTTGGGGTTGTTTAGCCTGGAGAAGAGAAGGCTCTGGGGAGGCCTCCTAAAGGGGGCCTACAAGAAAGATGGGGAGGGACATTTTACAAGGGCATGTAGTGATAGGACAAAGGGTAGTGGCTTTAAACTGAAAGAAGTTAGATTTAGATTAGATGTAAGGAAGAAGTTCTTCACTGTGAGGGTGGTGAGGCGCTGGCACAGGTTGCCCAGAGAGGCTGTGGCTGCCCCATCCCTGGCAGTGTTCCAGGCCAGGTTGGATGGGGCTTGGAGCAACCTGGTCTAGTGGAAGGTGTCCCTTCCCATGGCAGGGAGGTTGGAACTAGATGATCTTTAAGGTCCCTTCCAGCCCAAACCATTCTGTGATTCTACAATTAATTTCCCCAGTGTATATATAATTTTAAAATTGCCTGTAAAGTTGAAATTTACTTCCATATATAATACATTTTGGCATAGCTTTTCACAAGACTATAACTCTCTTCTGGAGATGATAAAAGCTGGATAATGGTAAAACCAACTCCATGGGATGGAGTGTTAAGATTTGTTCTTCTCCTCCATTTCGCACTGGACCAGGTGCCAGTTTTGGCTGCCTCTGTCTATTAGCTGTACCAGATGAAACGTTTAAGGAACAGTAATAGAAACCAGTATGAAATCAGGTGGCTAATGGCACCCTTCTCATGCTTGTATGGGTAGAAATAGGAGAAGGTCTCAGAAGGTTAATGTTTCAATAGAACTGGAAATCGTAACGGGATTGACTCTGCAGCTCTGTCATACATGCTCCAGATGTTCTGTTTTGATGCTCTGTATAGTTTAGCTTAGGACCTCACACTCCTGTGAGCTGTCAGAGAATGTATGTTAGCAATATGTAGAAGCTACAGCAGCACTGTGGTCTCTCTACTCTCAGATGTCAAAACATTCTTTTCTGGTAACCATAGACCTCAGCAGCACTGGATGGCAGGTCTTCCTGAGGTTTGTTTAGTGATGGGAACTGAAAAGGGACTAAAAATTTTGTAGAAATAACTGTAGACTGTTTCCTTTTCCAAAAAAAGACCCTCAGATTTAGTAATGTGGTCCTGTGGATTCCTTGAACCCTCCTTTGATTCAGTAGCATGTATATTAGACTTTAAGTAATTCTAAAAAAAAAGATTTTCCCTAAGTCTTTTTTTCCACCAGTCTTCCCAAACCTGGGACAAAAATCTCCCTGGGAGAGCTGACAGTGGGGTGTTCTCCAGGCTGAATTTGTATTCAATGATTTTTTTTATTTTTAAGCTTTCATCCTTACTGGTGTAAAAAAGATAAAGTCAATATTGCAATTGCAGTAACAGTCATATGGGATTACCTGTAGCTATCCAGACCTATGTAATTTAACAATACAACTCAAAGTGAATTGTATCATAAAATGATGTTTGTTTCTCTCTTTTTGAGAGAAAAGATACTAAAGATACCTGTTTTATTGGGAAAAGAAAAAGCAAATTTGACAAATGAAAATTGTGACAGGGTTATTTATAGGTTAAGTTGACATCCAGTTTTATCCTCTTTTACTGTAGTTCTTGTCTTTGAACAAATGGAGATAAAAGGGACTGGCCTGTTTATTGAACTTGATTCAATTACTGCACAGGAACAGGCGTCCATCCAACCATTTCTCTTTCAGTCTCACAGTTTAGCCAAGTGCTCTTCCGTGTATTAATGTAAATATTCAGTCTTTATCTCAAGTGCTGAAAGATGCATTATGTGCTTTTATTAATTTCACTGGTAAATTCTCGTCATTATTTCTAGCCTGAAATTACTTTACGTGGTTTCAGTTTTCACCTTCTGGATCTTGTTATGATGTCTTCTCCTACTTAGATTAAAAAACACCTTTGCTATCAAAAGTATTTCTCCCATGTAGACTTTTACAAGCCATGATCAAGTCACTATTTCTCTCTGTCGCTGGCAGGTATTTACATGAGACCACAAATGTAAAGAAAACTTTGTCACGCTACTTGAAAAACACTGTGCAAATAAAAGCCTTATTGACACAGTAGATAGCCCTACTGGGTGTTGGCTCTGCTGGCTGATCTTCATAGAAGAAGACAACAGAAGGCCTTCAAGATACTGAAGGATTACCCAATCCCGTATCTGGGAGTTGAAAGCTGCATAAATCCAAATTATAAACAAAATGCATATTTCTAAAGGTGATGATAAGGAGTCATTGGCAGAGACTGAGAGAAGGTGAAAGTGTCTCCGACTCTTGAAATGTTTGCGCAGAACTAGAGAGATTCTGAGAGGACCAGGTCAACACAGAGGTGAATTGTTGGCAAGATCCCAGTTAATCCCTATGGTTTAGTAATGAAATGGAATAAATGAAAAATAATCATGACTCAAGGAAATGGTAAAAGGAAAAGAGTGGAGAGATTGTCACATTAATATCAGTATTTTTTGAAAAATCAAAGAGCCATTCTCATCAAAACATCTCAAAAGCAGTGAGTTGGTTAAGATATAAACCATATGTTTCATGTGTTTTTTTTTTTTTGTTTGAGATGGTTTGAAAAAAATCAGAAGCAGAATCTCGTTGCACTGTAATAGCACCTTATGAGAAACCATTAAGTCCCTGCCCTCCAACCTGTGAAACCTTTTCTGGAAGTTCAGAACATGTGACAGAATACCTTGACACCTTGATGCTGCTGCATTAAAAAAAGGGAGAACTTCACATATAAATCTAAGCTTGTTTCGATACTTAGGAGGAGATTTTCAGTGCCAATTTTTCAGAAAATGCTGCATAGCTACTTTCTCTGTTAAAGGTGTTTAGAAGTTTTTTGTTTTGTTTTCATTTTATTCTCTATGGGAAATATTTACTTTTAAAATATCTGGTGGAGAAAAACACAATTCCCACATGACCCCCAGATATTTTTCTCTTGATGAGTATATACAGATGAAAGAGAGTAGGTCAGAAATATAACGGCATACAGTGGTCGAATAATAAAACAGTGAAGTTTGAACATCGTGTGTGAGCCAGTGCCGTGCTGGTTTTGCACAGGATACAAAGATCTAGATAAATATTTGAAAATGTGTTTCAGATTCTTCCAATAAAGTGTTTACCTTACTATTTTTTTTCAGTGCACCTTACACTAAATATGATTCGCAACTGTCATACAAAGGATGAATTTTGCCCTCTTTACTGTATATATACCAAGATATTGCTGATTTTGAACAGGAGTGCTGACACATTGCATGAGGGAGATGTAGACGCTAAAGGAACACTTGGATTTGAGCCTGCAGTTCAGAAAAGCATCAGTGTTTAAGCCAACAATTCAGTATGCTGTAAACTGAAGTCCCAGGGACATTAGAGAAGGCCTTCAGTTCTTTAAAACTTAAATGCTGTTCTAGGTAAGGCCCTTAAAACAAGCCATCAAATATGGCTTTACATTTAAAGCTTAGCCAAATAATTTGATCCTCTCAGTAAATAAAATGCAGACACTCATCAAATGTAGTTTATCATCTGGAATGAAAATACCTCTATATTTTAAGTAGACTTGCTTTGGGGCTTTTTTAATGGTGATTAGTGACATCATTTATATACAAAGATGTCTTTCAAATGTCACATTTCTTTCAAATGTCTTTCAAATGCCTTCATACACCTAAGTTGAGGCCAGGTCCGAAAAAAAGGATATTAATGTCTCATATTATTTTGCCTCAAGTTTAGGAAGAATTTAAAAAATATTTTTCACCTGGTCTCTTTTAAACATCTCTTTTAGGATATGACAAAGTGTCTGTTACGTCTTTGGGCTGTATGGGAGCCTAAGATTATTATTTTCCTTATAGGTGTCTACATATGAGCAAATATATCCTACACCTGCAGTCAGCAGGCACCTCTCTCTGGGCATTTGTGCTTATCTATCTTTCTGTGGGTATCTACTAGTTCAATGGGGTAAAGAAGTGAGTGATTATAACCAACCTTAGCCCATATAGAAACACCAGCTGAGGTAGTCCCTTTCATAAAGGGCCTCAGGGGAATTCTAGCAAAGCAAACCCAACCTCATTGCTGGAAAGACTAGGGTCTCTGCAGAGCATAGTACCAAGGCTACTGTCAGTTTAAAATATTGAAAGAAGATGGTGCCCTCCTTTATAAAATGGTTGCTTTGCAGAAAAGCACTCTGTCTTTCTCTGAAAGTTTCAAAGCTCCTGCCCAGCTCTTCTTGTACATTATTGCACTCTCTATGGAAGATCACTGTTCAGATGAACTTGTGCATAAGTCCTTCTGCGAACAGAAAGTTTGAGTAATTAGACAGAGACATGGAGTGCATGCACAAAACAGAGTGGAGAAACTGCTTTTTCTCAAATTCTTTTATCAGTAAATTAACTCATGATTAACCAGACTAGAAGGGAGAGAGAGAGATAGGATGAGGGAGCATGACCAATGAATAGGGCACTCTTCAGAGAGAGTAAAGCCATGAGTAAATTAAATTGACATAATGTTGTGGGTTAACCCCAGTAGGTAGCTAAGCCCCAGACAGCAGCTTGCTCTGTCCCTGTGGGATAGGGAGAGAATCGGATGGATAAAAGCGGGTAAATTGTGCGTTGTGATAAAGACAGTTCAATACATAAAGCAGTGCAAAAGAAGGAATTCATTCACTACTTCCCACGGGCAGCAGGAGTTCAGCCATCTCCAGGACAGCAGGGCTCCATCACGCCTAACGGGGACTTGGGAAGACAAACGCCACCACTCCAAATATCGCCCGCTTCCTCCTCCTTCCCTCAGCTTTTATTGCTGAGCATGTCACACGATATGGGATATCCCTTTGGTCGTTTTGGTCACAAATCCAAAACACAGAACCATACTGGCTACTATGAAGAAAATTAACTCCATCCCAGCCAGACCCAATACACATAAGTAGAGCCCCAGGTTGTGCTCCGGGGACAGTGAAGTGGAGGGTTTATGATACAGTCTATGACAACATTTGGCTTTTCTGAATCTGACTCTGAGATGCTGAGCTAACTCAACATTACAGGCTTCACATCAGGATGCAGGCAGCCAAGAAGTATTGGTAAAGAAAATTTATCACCATATCTGAAATTCTTCTATGGATCTACCCTTAGGATATAGTTTCGCAAGATCCTTGCTTGGCACACAAAGGCAGCTTGGGATATTTCTACAGTCCCATCTTCCTACGATGCTGTTTGCCTCTGTCTCTTGTGCTAGTACAGCTGTTTGTGGGTTTGTGGTTGACTGCCTCACTGAGATGAGCAAATTAGAAGCAGCGAATAGTGAGGGTTGGACTGGGGTTGTGAACTTCTTGCCATAGCTTTGCTGTCAATGTTATCATCTTCTAAAACTGCAGACTATGTTTCTTCTTCACATTGGCTCAATATAATTGATTGTGAGTTTTAAGTGAACTTCTATTACTATATTTAGTATTTGAATCTCATTTATAATTATCCATATGGTTTTCCTTGTGGTTATTTTTTCCCCCAAATGGTACATTTAATTAACTTAGATATCCTTTATGTGATTATCTCGCTTTTTAAAAGCAACAAACATCCACTTTTATCCCAAATTCTTCAACACCATGTCACTGTTCTTCTGTCGCCATTGCGTGTTCCCTTCTTGACAGCAGATATATGCTCCACAAATGTTAGCTGGTGGCAGCTAGGATATATGAGAAGGTACTTTTCAATAAAATATCTTAGCAAAGATGTTTCAAATATTTCTCCCCAGTGCAGCCTATGTTTGAAGTAATGTATTACTTAGGTGGGAAAATCTGCAACATTACCTTGTGTTATTTACAAATATTATTAGTATCAGCAGATACAAATATCAGAGAATATAAGCCATGATAATCAGAGTTTACAGAGCAATTTGATTCTTTCAGAACACGAAAACTTTTTCTTCTCTTTTTTTTACACAAGTTTTTACAGAAAACAAAGGTCAAAGTGTTGCTACTGTTTTGATAATATGACTTGCAGTGGTAACATGCCATCTGACAGTCCGTGTGGTATGAGGATAAGAAAAAAACATCAGTGAGATGAATGAGAGGAGGAGAAAATGGTGGGACAAAAAAAGATATGCAAAATAGGTGAAAAGAAAGAGGAAGGAAAAGAGAGAAAGAAGGAAAGCAAGCTAGAGAGAAAAGTCCCTCTGGAAGAGACACCAAGTGAAGCAAAGAGATTTCTAAAGTGATGTAGTAAGTGAAAAAATTGTGTTTAATGAAACTGTCTTCTGTGATGCCTCTACTCACAGGCAGACTTACACGGACATCATCAAGATCTACTTGCAAGTTGATGCTTAATTGTAAAATTTTTATTGGAACCACACTTTTATGGAAGAAAACTGTTACTGCAGTTCTTGCTGAATGGTTTCTGAGAATTTTTAGATTGAAGACTGCATATTTCATGGCTTTGCAGAAGGAAAGCTGCCTTTGTAACTAGACTATGAACAATTCAGTCTACAAAACGTAGTTAAAAGTAAAGGAGGCAACCTAAATGCATAGAACCAGGAAGCTTTTGGAGTCTGCAGTTTCCATTATCACCTGTACCTGTGGCTTTGTGGTATTGGGTGCTATTAATCTCAGAAGAAACAATCCTTTTGTCTAAAGAACAGCATCAACAAAAGGTATTACTGCTGAACTTGCAGGGAAAAAAAACCAATAGGTTTCTTCCATCCTTTTGTATGTAGCTTTTGATCTTTTAAGGTATGCAACACCATGCAATTGTGCAGATGAAATCAGAGATATGCAGCAACTGATTTAAAATCATAATCAAGAATGTTTTCCACATTACAAATGAAGTAAAAAGGGAAGCTATCTATAATACAAAGAAAATAAGTAATATACTCTTATCACACCATAGGATTTTTTTATTCCAAGACCAGGTCTTTTTATACCATTGCTGAGTATTATCTGCATAGTTTTATCAAAAGCTGGTCCAAGTATAATACTGTAAGCTGGCCCTCACGTCCTCCTCTTTCATCTGGCACTTCAGACCTAGGAAAAATGGAAGGGTCTAACCAAAGGTGGCCATTCTGGAGATATTTTGACTCATTTGCTGTGATGTGCCAATTGCTACCTTTCCATTCCCTTGAACCTTTTTCTGTTATTTCATGGTTGGCTGAGTTACAAACAAACAGGCAGGTATTCAGAGAGATACAGGTTCTTTCCCTCACTTTTCAGCTTGGATCTCTGTTGAGTTATATAATCTCTTTCTGACTAAGTTTACCAATCTGAAAGGAAAATGGTAATAATGATAATTAACTTCCTTTGTAATGCATTTTCACATGTAGAGATGAAAATTGCTCTGTCAGAGTTAATGTTTGGTATAATTTTTCCCTGCCTGGCTTTCTTGTTTCTCTTCTGGGATACTCGTATCAAGTTGGGGTTTTAAGTTAACTTCCAACAGATTTATTAGTCATTTATAATTCATATTCAAATCAGGAATTAGTGACATTCTAAAGAAGGTCTTGAAGATTTCCATTAAATTAATAAAGAGAATAAGACACAATATTCTACAGCAGTTTTCCTTCAGGAGCATAGAAATAAGAATGTTCCTTTGTTTGTGTTGATGCAACGTGATCCTGAAGCAAAATAGTTCTGAGAACAGTTTCTCTTACGGGTGAACAATTGGAAGAGTTTATGGGATAACAACTTATGTAAAAGTTCAAATCTACGGTAGGTAGATGGGATTATAAAAGGGCCAAACTATAGTCTTTGCTCAGAGCTTCCTTGACTGCACCTAAGTTATATCTGACCTGGCTCTGAGCCTGCTTTGCAGTCTGAGCTTAGGATGCCTGTTAATACTATGCCTATATATATATATATCATATACTTAGAGGCAGTTTCTGCTTAAACACTTTTCTTAACTGCTAGAAGGTTAAATAATATTCGTATGTCTCTTCTGAGAGAATGCAATAGATAGAAATGCTTGAAGATTTTTGCTTCATTTGAACTTTAAAAAAATTCTTTGATTTGTGTCTGTATTACAAGCACTTTTTGCTTGCTTAAAACTAATCAAATCAAAACAAAACAAACCCCAAAACTTCCAGAAATTGAGAATCTTTTCTCTGCTGCTATTGAGAAACATTCTTTACATTACATCTAAAGATACAGCATGCATCTTTGCCACAAGAGCACTTTTTTCATTTTTTTTGTAACTGCCCCTTCTGGACACTGTCATTTAATTGTGAAAGTTAGCAGGTGCCCCATATCTCAGCACTTCTAACCACACTGTTGTCACTTGTCATAAGAGGGCCTGGTATTTAACTTCTGACTGAATGAAATTAGACAGAATGTAAAAGCCACACCTCAGCCTTGGGGAATGGACTCAAGGAAGAATGGAAAGGAATTCTCCAAGTATTAATTAGACTCAGTGTTTTGTAGTAATGCAGCTGAGGTCTCCATCAGATCCTTCACGTAGCACTGGAAGATTTCCCTAGATTTTGGCCTAAGATACTGGATTACAGAAGGCCTATGTCCTCAATGTTCTCTAACTCTCTCCATTGCTATGATTATTTGTATAGAAGAGAGAGAAATTCACAGGTAATATGTTGATTTCTAGCCAAACCATTAAATATATCAAACTCAGTGTCAGAAGAAAGTGCTAAGCTGCAAACTGGAGGAACATGTCTCTGAAAGACAGAGAAAGAAGGGCATAGGTTGCTGTTTCTTCCTGGAATCCCTCTCAAATGATGCAGTTGCTTCTTGCCTCATACACAGTGTTAGATGTCCAGAGTCTTCTAACTCAGGAGTAATTTGCTGCAGCTTCCAGGACCCCATAAGCAATGTCTTAGATTTTACAGTATTCTTTCCCTAATATTGTGTAATTGTCTGCTGGGACCCAATTCATGTGCTGGAGACAGATGTGTGAGTACTGGTATTGCAAAGCTTCCCAAAAGCACTTCTCCACTGCTGGTTATAATAAAAGACATTTTCCCTGAAAACCTGAAAGGACAGATTTTGAAGCAATTGGCCTTTTCATACATTGTGGCACCATGGGCTAGAAAATGTTTGAAGCACAATTTCCATGCAATTTAAGATTTCCATTCTAGCTGTTTCAAAAATCTATTTCCTTTCCTTTTTTTCTTTTTCTTTTCTTTTCTTTTTTTTTTTTTTTTTTTTTTTTTTTTTTTTTTTTTTTTTCCCCCAGAAGGTCACTTTATTCTTTGGAGTCAAGGGGACTCAGTAGATTATTGTCTAGCCTTAACTTTCTGGCCTATAGCCTGTTGCCTCCTGGCTGTCTTTAAATAGTTCCTTATAACAACTCACTGCTCCTGAGTGACATATACACTTTCAATTGCTGTCCTGATGCATGTGAAAAACTGGTTTTGGCTCTGGTCTGACAAGTTCTGCAGGATTCTTTTTTTTTTTTTTTTTTCAGTAAGATGCAAATGAAAATCGCTGGTATATATCATAAGATGTATGAGGCAAACCAACTGATAAGATAGGAGTGGGGCTTTCATAAATTCCAGAGCTCATCCAGTTGTGTATGGATTTCAGAACAGCTTTAAATTTATTAGTCAATGGCATTTAAAAAAATAAATGCAAAATTGCCCTAGAAACATGATCTTTCTTAATTGTCTTAATTAGAATTAATTATCTATTAAACACAGTGCATGTCAACTTAGGCAGATTACACCCTGGGTTCTAGGAGTTTCTTAATTGGATATGACACTAAGACACAATAGTAAATGGAATTTAGGAGCTCATATTTATGGATCTAATTCGATCAAGAAATACATTCAGCTTCTGTGGTACTCAAGAGGAAGCAACTCTTACAGTATCTGATACACTGCAGCTTGTTCCTAGGTGAATCCAGAGTGCTTGGGTAAATATGTGAGAAGACCTATTCATACCCTACAAATCTTGCAGTCAGTGAAAGATCTTGAATTGCCACTAGAAAAACCTGACGTGAGAAATGAGAAATTGTCTTTGAATTTCAAGTATCGCTAAGATATAGGGAAAACAATACTCACTCATCCCTTTTATAAGACTTTTCAACCACCGATGAAATTGTTATCCACACATGCCTATTTCTAGGGTAATCACTTCAGTTCAGAGGTGTGCAAATCAGCTACTGGTCTTGCAAAAAAGGTTTTGATGACCATCTAGAGGTCTTACACAAAGCTGCCCTGGCTGTTAAAGTGAGACTGTACAGAAGTGTGTGAGTGAGCTGCTGGTGGTGCTTAGCTGCTGGCTGGGGTTAAACCACGACAAGATATGTGGAAACCATGCAACCTCGAGTACAATGCATTTCCATCCACTTCAATGGATTTTGGATCAGGATCATAAAATAATCTCCAACATGGCTGTCCTGGTTTCGGCTGGGATAGAGTTAATTTTCTTTCTCATAGCTGGTATAGTGTTACGGTTTGGGCGCAGTATGAGAAGACTGGTGATAATACACTGATGTTTCCCGTTGTTCCTGAGTAGTGTTTAGACTAAACCAAGGATTTTTTAGCTTGTGATGCCCAGCCAGCGAGAAGGCTGGAGGGGCACAAGAAGTTGGGGGGGGCACAGCCATGGTAGCTGACCCAAACTGGTCAACGGGGTATTGCATACCATGTGACATCATGCCCAGTATATAAACTGGGGGGAGTTGGCCTGGGGGGGATCGCTGCTCGGGGACTAACTGGGCATCAGTCGCTGAGTGGTGAGCAATTGCATTGTGCATCATTTGTATATTCCAATCCTTTTATTTTGATTGTCATTTTACTGTTGTTATTATCATTATTAGTTTCTTCCTTTCTGTGCTATTAAACTGTTCTTATCTCAACCCACAAGTTTTACTTGTTTTTTCCCAATTGTCTCCCCCATCCCACTGGGTGGGAAGGAGAGTGAATAAGTGTCTGTGTGGTGCTTAGTTGCTGGCTGGGGTTAAACCACGACAATGGCTTATTGCTTTGCATTTCAGAGCTATTCTTCATTGATTGGGGTTGCTCAAAGAGTGAAATTGGACTGCAGTACAAATTTGCATTTTTTTTTTAAACCAAAAATGGGTACAGAAAGTGTATCATTAACATCTGAAAGCCAAGAACTGTAATATCAAAAATGCTTGCAAAGGACGTATTGATGTTTAAACTCACAGTTTCATTAAGTTTTAACTCTGTACATGCAAAACGTTAATTACATGGTGCTTTAAGTCTTCATAAAAGGTCAATTCACTAATACTATACCATGTAGCAGCAGAGGTTGGAAAGGTAGTGCTCTGAGTAGGAACATGATTTTAATAGTTTATTGGGGCAAATCATAAGAGCTTCACAGTGCATGCATGGTAATGAGATTCAATTATTTCCAATGAGAATTTTAAGCCCCCTGAGAGACTCATCTTTTGCTTACAGTAAGCAAAACTAATCTTTGCAAGTATAAAAATGACACTCACCTTTTTATTGTGTTGGCTTAGAGAAAGGTCAGATCTAATAAAGATCACTCTTCTTGACAAATAACACTTAATGTTTCTTTTCCTCCAGCTTATATTATATTGTAAAATCAGATTACTGTTGCAATAGCCTAATGGTACTTGACTAACAAAAAATTGGTCCAGTACAACTACAGCATATATATGGAAGATTCTTGACTAAAATATTTGAAATAACACTTGTGGGTGCTGAATCTTGGTCTCCTAATACAGAAAGTGCACCAAAATTACTAAAACAGTAATGAAAAATGGGGGATTGAAGGGGTGGGGAAGTTCTTCTCAGCATCGAGAAAGTGTACAATAAAGGTAACAGGAAAAACCTGTGTCCACTGAGGCATATTCCTTGCAATAGCAGATCATCAGATGGCATATGCCTACTTGATTTTACCTGACACCTTTAGGGAGGAAAAAAACATCAAAACAAAACCTTCACAAATTCCCCTTTCCTAATATGGCAGAGGGAAAAATGAGCTAGTGGCTTATGATTTGGGGTATTTCTGTTCAATTGTCCATTCTGCCACCAAATTCCACGGTAACACTAAGTCACTTAAACTTGGATCCCCAGAAGAGCTTTGGTGTAGGATTATTTCAGGCTGGAGAGGATGCTGATACAAATGAGCCTGTAAGCCTGAAACAAGTAAAAGTCCAAAATAGCTACATTTACATTAGCAAGTAGTGCAGCCCAGAATAAAGGATTTTTTTTACAGAGAAAAAAATTTTGAAAACACAAAATTAACACAATAAGTGTTTCCAGGAGGGAGTAAATTCAGATTATGGCTAGATTGGTCCTTTCTGTGATTTAAAGCCAGGTAGTAGCTGAAGCACCTGTGCTCACATGTACTCCTGGGCACAGATTCCAAGTGAGTTTCGTCCTAAAAGAATTCAGTATGTCTACTCTGAGATCTCTCTCTGATGATAAAAAAAAAGCATGATCAACACAAATGCCTGAAAATCCACTTCAAAATTCCTCATCCAAACTAAAATATTGTTATAGATTAATTTAATGTGATATCATTGCAAAAAGGGTGAATTGCAGGTACGAATATATTAATACGAATGTCAGGAGATCAAAAGTAATTATTCTACTTTTATTTAATGTCATATTTTTGCAAATAAGCTGAACTATATTTAAGAATAAAATTATAGGAATGTCAGAGAGGTCTAAAGTAATTATTCTGCTTCAGTTGGCACTTGAATACTGTGTCAAATGTTGGGGAACATACCTTAACACAGATGTAAACAAGAGACGGCAGAGGAAACCACCAATGATCAGCAAATCAGAAAACATGACCTAAAGGGAAAAACTGAAGTGAACTGATTTCCTTTTTTACTGAAAAGTAGAGTAAGCTTTCTGTTGTAGAGAGGAATTAATAGTTCTCCATGTACCAAAGGAGAAAAAGATGAAAAAAACCCTACCATTTTTTTACAGGTATTTTAATGATAAAAGAATGTATTAAACTAATGGATAGGCAGTATCACAACATTGAGGAACTTTCTTCACTAGAGATTTTTAAAAATAGGTGTGAGATACAATTTTCTTCATTAGAGATTTTTAAGAATAGGTGTGACATATAATTGTCAAGGAGGTTTTTATATAATTGTTCTTACTCAGTACAAGGGACTGGATTGTCTGTCCTGCAGATTATCTAGCCCTATGATGCTAAGGAGTAAAAGATAATTTAGCTGGGAATTAATGGACTCTTAAGCAATCCTTCAGGACGTGTGCCATGGTTTAACCCCAGCTGGCAACTAACCCCCACACAGCCACTTGCTCACACCCCCCATGGTGGGATGGGGGAGAGAATTGGAAGGGTAAACGTGAGAAAACTCGTGGGTTGAGACAAAGACAGTTTAATAGGGAAAGCAAAAGCCACACACACAAGCAAAGCAACACAAGGGATTCATTCACTACTTCCCATGGGCAGCAGGAGTTCAGCCATCCCCAGGACAGCAGGGCTCCATCACGCCTAACGGGACTTGGGAAGACAAACGCCATCACTCCCAACGTCCCCCCTTCCTTCTTCTTCTTCCCCAGCTTTATCTGCCGACCATGACGTCCTATGGTCTGGGATATCCCTGGGGTCAGTCGGGGTCGGCTGTCCCGGCTGTGTCCCCCCAACTCCTTGTGCCCCCCCAGCCTCCTCGCTGGTGGGGTGGGGGGAGAAGCAGAAAAGCCCTTGGCTCTGGGTAAGCCCTGCTCAGCAGGAACGAAAACATCCCTGGGTTATCAGCACTGTTCTCAGCACAGATGCAAACCATACATAGCTACTGTGAAGAAAATTAACTCTATCCTAGCCAAAACCAGCACAAGGTATAAGTGGTTGTGAGGAAGACTGAGATTTGGATTAATAATACTGTGGGGCCATGAAATCAATGACAACAGCCGAGTCCACAAGCCTGAAATCAGGCTCTGCATGTCTAAAGCTGCAATCCAAAGCAGAAGTACTTGCTTATTTGGAAGGTTTGGTGTAAGTGAATTTCCCAAGCAGAAGCACACAGAAATTTAAGACTGAGAAGAGAAACTGAATCTTGATTCCACCTTCTCTTTCCCACCAGCAACTGTCGACTTTTAATTTGCTGGTCCTTTATTCCTCTGACAGATTGGATTCATGTATAAACAGTATGGGCAGCAAATCAAGTACCAGTACCTTTCAGAATGGCTCTCAACTTCAGAGTTGCTGTTTAAGTCACCACCAGTTCAGTCTCCAGCCACATATTAGTCATCTTCTGACCCAAAACTGATTATTTCCCCTCACTTGAGATCTCCTATGGACTACTTTTTTATATGTATAATTATTACTAGTAAGGTACATATTATTTTTAGTTAAGACCACCACTGAAATTTATTTGGATTCTTCCATATGCTCACAAAATTTAGTACAACTCTGTTTTGTTTCAGTGTAGGAGTCTTAGTTCCTTCTGATTGTGTCCTGATAATGCTTTTTCTTCCTGTCTTTCACTAAGGTAATTGCTTCCATAAATGCAGTTTGATGAAAGGGCTTTTAACATATACAGTTCAATTGTGAGTTGTCCATGCTGTTCATGTTAACTAACCAGAGATGAAATATTTGATAGGTTTCTAAAATGGGAAAAACTGACTTTCTCAAGGCTTCCTTATTTTCAGCTTAAGTCTAGATTTGCTAAAATGACAGGACAGAATTCCTGCTTCCAGGCCACTTAACAAAAGCGTCTTCAAGTGTAAAGCAGTATTTCCCAAAGCCTAGAGAGAGCATAAGTGTGAAAAGCTGCTCAGAGTGTTAAAAGATGCATGCCCCATGGACATCCTTAAAATTAGTCGGTTTAAACATCTGAAGCATGAAACAACATCTGCACGGGTTGTGATCAAACTCAAATGGAAAAATTAAAAGGAAAAGACATTGCTGTTACTCTGGAGGAAGGAGAATGTTCAATAAACAGATTACAGATTCCTTTCCTTTTATTTGCTCCCTTCTTCTGCTCATATTTGCCTACTGAGCTGATAACTCAACCCATTAGTTTTGTTCCCTCCATGGCAAGAGCATCGTGATGTCTGACTGCTGCCCTACATGTGACAAGGGTCAATCGTAAATCCATATCACTTCTGGGGGCTCTGTATACATTTCTGTCAACCTGTGGGTAAAACAATGTCTGGCAGCAGGAGAGACAGGGAAATATCTCCATCTAACCTCCCCTGCCAGGAGCAGAGCAGCAAGGGAAGGCACCTTAGTATGTGATCTCTTATCTGGCCAGTAAAGAAATGTTCTAGGAAGTGGAAACATCTGATCATGGAGTCAGTCAGTGATGTGAAGTGCAAGGTGTACACAAAAAAACTTCTAGCAAGCAACATCATATTAACCTCTATGAATACAGCTCTAGTAAACCTTATGGGATCTACAGAATTCATTAAGTACTCACGTTAGAGCAGAATTCCTCTTCAAATCACTCTCATCCAAAGAAAAAGTGAACCCATGTCTGTGGTAACTTATCTTTTAGTCTGATCATACCAGGCGCTGTGTTCTTTCAGAACGCTTGGATTTCAGTAGGAGTAGATGAAGCTTAGCTCATTATAATATGAGGCTTGTTATTTAATGTATTCTATGAGTACTGTGGGCAGGTCAAAATATTTCTAGAGCAGCTTTAATGAAAAGCTTGAATCTGGGAATACATAATGGACACTGCTTCTTTTTCATCTGTTAAAATTTGTAAAGACAACACTTGTACAACAAGTTCATTTTTCACCTTTGCTTGTATACACCACCCATACTACTGACAGAATTAATCTTTATATTTTAATACCAAATCATAACCATATTGCAGCTCAGTTTATGGAAAAATAACTATAAAAGGCAAGTCTCTCTTAAAAGGTTTAAGGCACCTGTACCTCCCTCAGAATATGTAATAGGAAATAAAAGGTCAAAAGGTTTACATTAGAATGTGAGAACAGGTTTACTAAGTCAGACTATGGTTCATTTAGTTCTAGTGTACTGTCTATGGCAATGGCCTAGAAAAAATGACTAAATATAGTCACAGGGCAAACACATAGGTACACTGCGTCCTCTATAACCTCCCAGCAACCTGAATTCTGTGTCTTACAGACCTCTGGGGCAAGAGCAAGAAGGGTATTTTTGTTTTTAACAGCACCTGTGTCTCTTCCCCCCCCAATTTTTCGAATTGCTCTTTGAATTAATAGAAACATTTAAAATCCACAGCCTTCTGCAGCAATGGACTCCCCACCTGAATTCCAGCTGTGTGGAAAAGCTGTTCCCTTTGTTTCTGCTGCACTTTTCATTCTAGTAATTTAATTTAATGTACCTGTCCACGTAGTAAAAAAATTATAGTAATGGTCAGTGCCTTTTAACTTTTTTTATTCTACTTTCTATTTCATAGGCTACTATCATAGTCCCCTCCACCCTCTCTTTTTCAGACCAGAGTCTCCTGGTCTCATTCCATAGCCTTGATCATCTCTGCCACCTTCTCTGAATATTTTCTGTTTCTAATCTACACTTCCTGGAAAGAAAGGACCAGGAGCAAAGATGATATTCAAGTTGCTGAGGTTACACAGTGGCATGATGATTTCTGCTGTGTTTTCTATCCTTTGCTAATTATTGATGTTTGGTTTGGTTTTGACTGGTCTTGAGCACTGAAATTGCATTTCATGGAATTATGGACTATAATTTTAAGATCTGAGTGGTAATAGCTAGTTGATACTCCATACTTTGTACGCAAAGTTAGGATTGTTTTTCCCATACCCCTCTTTGTAAATAGTTATATCAAATTTCATCTGTCATTTTATGTCCAAGTCTTTCAAGGTGAGATTCATCTGGTGACAGCTGAGCTCTTTGGCTTTGGCTCCCTTTATCATCAATAGAGACAAACTGGCATTTTTAAGGGATGATTTAAACCACCCTGCACTACGGTGAGATAAGTCACTCCATAAAAGTACCTATTTCCTCCCACAGACTGTAAAAAGGGAACAAAGTCCTCTGTGCCCTGCAGATGCACAGATTTGTCAGATGAATGGCATTCTCCATACCGTGAGGTTTTTCTGCAGTTCTTCTCAATCAGTTTTTCAGTTTTATTGCTCTCAATGGCTTAGTTTGATCAGCAAGCTTTATTACCTCATTATTAACTCATTTCCCAGGTAATTTATGAATATGTCAACCAGTATAAGTTACTAGCACAAGTCTCTAACATTCTAGCGATCTCTAGTCCCTGTGGGACTTTAGTGGTAATCTTGCCTACATTCTCAAAACTGATAATCTATTCCTAAAGGTTTTTTTTCTATATTTTCACCTATTTATATTAATTTAGAAGATAAATTTCTTCCTGTCCTACAAAAGCTTAGGTTCTACAGGAATCATTAATGGGGGATTTATTAAAAGCCTTTGGCCATCCAAGGAGACAAACAATAGCAACTGACCCTTTTTTTAGCAACATGCTTCTTGGTACCTTCAGAGAAGTGCAAGTAGATTGTAACACATGCCTGCCTTTGGCATATTCTCTGTTTCATGTTACCCAATCTTGATCATATTTTGTAGGTATCCACTAGCTCTTCTCAGTATCGTACTTTCAACCAATCTGTATTTCTCTGATGTTTTAATTGCATACTGACTCTACCGGCTAGCAGGAGAACTTTCTGCTTTGGGTGTGTTTGAAAAAAACCCAACCAAACAAAACCAAACAACCTAACCACGTTAGTTTTTATGCCTTTAGCAAGTTTTTTTTCAGAGTTGGTTTGGCCTGCCTTAAATGTTTTTCCTGCTTGTATTTGTGCCCTTGGTTGAAAATGAGTATAGCTTTCCTAAGGAATGTGATATTTTTAATAGCCTCCTTTGTCCTCCTGCCCTGTCTTACTGCCTTTTAATTTTATTTTTTTTTCTTTTTCTGTTCTGGGCTTTCTATAATGTGTTTTGATTGCCATACAACTTTCTGACTGACATACACTTGCTTGGAGTGCCTACAATGACGTCGTTAGTCTCTACCCACCTGCAAATGTTGAAGCCTTTTAGTTGTTAGATCCTTTGTAACAAGCCTATGCACTAGTCACCCGTTTTGAAATTAAAACCTCTTGTAGATTTTTGTTCTTGATTCACCTATGAGGACTGTTAACGCTAAACATCTTAGGTACACTGTAACAAAGATGTTCTTTAACAATAAAATTTTCAATCAGCTCCTTTTTTTCTATCCTGGATCAAGTGCTGCTTTTTCCCTTTGGTATCCTTAACTACCTGATCCATGGGGAAGGCATTCACAATACCTAAGATGGAGCTTCACTTTCACACTGTGACGTGACATTTACATAGGTACTGAGGATAACTGAAATCTTCTATTTTTATCATGTTTCCTGTCCTCACAACCCTAACATTTCTTAGTTTGTTACTATTTTACAAAAATCTTTTCCATCCTAGTAATGAAGTATTCTTATATATTCTTGGTATTTCAGTCCCCAAAGATGTCTGTACTAATTCTTGATCACTCAAGTTATATATCTGATTGGCCTGTAAAGTTTGGGTTTTTTTTAAATGTGTGCATTTCTCAAAGTATGTAAGCTACTCTGTCCTTCCGATATATTTATAAACTAATACTACGGTGCCCATGGATTGGCTGCTCTTCACCAGTTTTAGACACACCTTCTGATATATGAATCTAAAACAACATTTTCCAGTCCTTTCCTTTCCTTTCCTTTCCTTTCCTTTCCTTTCCTTTCCTTTCCTTTCCTTTCCTTTCCTTTCCTTTCCTTTCCTTTCCTTTCCTTTCCTTTCCCTTTCTGTAAAATCCTTGTGTCTGTTTACCTGCTATTCTATGCTTTAAACTTCTCAAACAATAAACGTGGTAGAAACACTGAAATCCTACTGCATCAAATCTTTCCTCGAGAAAGAGGACTTTAAACATGTGTTTGACTCTGGACATGGAGATGGTATGTAAATGGCCACTGTAGGAAGAATAATTTTGGGTGGACAGGACCTGCTGAATGATCATTCACCCAAATCCGGAGTTCTGTAATAGATATTTAGGTGCAATAAAGGACTTGTGTCACTAAGGACCGTGACGCCTTGTGATCCTTGTACAAATGCTAATTTCTGTTGTGGTACATGAGGAATGGGTACTTCAGAATAAGGCTCAAAGCAGGACCTTAAGTAACTTGTGACTTAAGGTCTAAGTACTTGGTCTGTAGCTGCCTCCTGTTAGCCATACAGAAATGCTAAAAGCATAGGTCTTGAACTGAGCTGCATCCCTCTGGGTTGCAGGGATATGTGTTTGCCCATCAGCACAGCCCCGAGCCACCAGCTCAGGATGTGCACCTATTCCTTTCCTTTAAAGTGTTTGGGTTTTGCTTCGACTGCAGCAGCTGCATACAGTATCTTGGTCTCTTGTATACAAGGTTAGCGAGTATAGGGGAGAGGAAAAGAGAGGATTGCTTGGGTATTTTATTCCAGAGTGGAAAAAATTTTAGAAGTTCTCGCAGACCCTGCATCTTGTATAGGTGGACAACTGATGAAACTTCATGAAGAGTTAGTGGGGAGAAGGGGTATGATTTTTTAAAATTTTATTTATGTGTTTTAATTTATTAATTTTAAGCCATTTAATTGTTGCAGCTAGATATGACCAATAAAGCTACACTAGAGATCAACTGCCAGATGCAGAGGTAGCCGATGTTAATCTAAGCGAGAACTGGGGACCTGCTGGAAAGTGGCCACACTACCATTTCTTGCACAGGGAGACATATCAGCTACACAGCACTGTGGTCTCTGGTAGTCTTTTTAATTTTTTTTTTTTTTTTTCCTTCTCCAGCCACAACTTCCTTATTCCTTTCCTACACTAAAAATAGGCACCTGTGGGAAAATACAATTAATTGTGCTATCACACAGCAGGAGATGTAAGTTATCTTTTAAATTATAGACAAAAGACCAAATATACACTATGGCTCTGGTTTACTTGGCACTGATATTTTGGGCAACTCTTCAGGGTTCATGTTATTATAGAACTGTCAGATACAATCGTCCTACTTCTGCTAATTGTCCTTCTGTGAATTTTTAGCACCTGAGCAGGGTTTTGCCTAAACCACTGCATGCTTTAAGAAAATGATGTATTGCAAAAGGCACAGCATTGTAGCACCTGAATTTGTCATCCAAAGCTGAGCAGACAACAGCTTATTTATAATGGCACTCTGTCATCCTTCAAGCCTCGGTGGAACCCTTAGCAAGTGAATAGCTATTTTAGGAGATATGTCTCATGCTTCTAGTCTGGGCAAGTCTGAATCTTACTTCTAGCCACATACAAGGCATTTTCATGATACTCTACGTCGACATTGCAAATGCTTCTTGAAACATCCTCATACTTCGATCGGCCAAAACCTACGTATGACTCTAAGCTATTTACTCTACACGGACATTTAGGATCAAAGGTGGCCTCCTGGATTAGCAAATCCAACTCAGGTAATAAAATAATATCATGGATTTTGAAAAAAAGACCATTGTTTTATCAGTTTAAAACAGGTAGGAATACCTACCTGCCTACAGCTGCTGGCTGGACCACAGTGTGAACATACAGAAACTGTGGCTGGTGTCCTCCCCCTCCCGTACCTGGGTAGACGGCCAGCTCTCAGGATGTCCCTTCTGATTGCTAGCCAGTGGAAAACATTGAAACTTCTTTGCCATTTCTGTATCAGCTCTGTTATTTGTAGAAGTTGTGTTAAATTAATACAGCAGCCCTTCCTAGCGGAGACACGATGGCAGCAAAGCAAGAAAATGAGCCATCAGCATTATCCTTGTACTTCTCCCTGTGCTGAAATCTGTAATGTTCAGGATTGTTTCTGTAGAGTACTCCCTTGCTCCTTTCATCACAGGACACAGCCTAAGATCACTAAAATCAGTGCATGCTCCATTGACCCCAGATGCATTTTGGATCAGGCCAGGAGCCCAAGCTGATTTTCCATGTATTCTTTCCTTCTGCAAAGGCAACAGGGGTTCCTCCCAATGCTCTCAAAATGATGCCATTGAGTGGATGCACTACTGTTAACAATAAACATTTTAGAGTGCACTAAAGACCAAATACGTTAAGGAGGCCTCCCTGGACCACTTTGCAATGAATTCAACTTTTGATTCTTTAAGAACCCTAATACCAAGCATACCTTCGTTTTCAGGTGGCTCAGCTGACTAATCAGTAGATACTGTTAATGCTGCAAGTTTGTTTGTGTGGCAGTTCATTAGTCAAATTTAAGAGGCCTCTGCAGAAGTATCCTGCATTATGTTATACAATGTAGGAAATGCTCTAAGACTGTGTGACTAATAAAAGTCAGGAGCCTTCTCCTTTTGGCTGTCTCACAGTTATGCCTTTTTACAATATCTTATGTCAGCATATTAAATAGAAAACACATCTCGGAGATGAAGCAGTTTTTCTGAAGGATAACCAAACACAAACATTTCACATAAGCTTTACCAAAACATTTCTCTGATGCTCCATTATTTTGACATTCCATGGGATTAATATACAAAATTATAAATTTATATCTTCTTAGTACTGCACACACTTATTCAGGTTACATAGCTTAAATCACCTCTTTGCACAGTTTTGAATGTGGCATGAACCTGAATGTGTTGCAGTGATTGGGCGAAAGCCAGTCTGAGGCAAGTTGGAAGGCACTGGCTGCAGTGAAGGAGTTGCTCTGAGACCCAGAAAATCCAATTCCACCTCCTGTTTTTTTTTACTCGACTTTGAACAAGTTGCATATGCATAATCTCTTTGGGCTTTGGTTTTCCACTAGTAAAATGGTAATTGCATTTCTTTTGTTGTTTGTCTGACAAGCAGCCTAGGCTGATGAGACTAGAAGCTTTTCTGGGTAGGATCCTAAAGTGCTCCTGGATTTTATGAGAAAGAAAAGTAAATTGTCTTACAGTTTGGACAAACATTATAAACAATTGTCTAATTCTTTACATTAACCTGGAGTTTGTGATAGACCCGTATTCACTAAAATAAAATAATAAAAGAAATAGTTACTTTTCCACTGAAGTCCCTACAAAGTCAGAGAAACTTTTGGAATACTCTTTGTATTAAAAGCTTTACCACCCACCTGTCACTCACACAAAGCATATAATTTTGACAAATTATGCAAAAAAACCTAATTACATTTTAATTTGCTAATCCTTGCTTAGTTAAACTAGTGACATATGCAAATTACCTGCTGAGACCTAAATTACTTCTTTCAAAGGATAAATAAATGCCCTTTAGTATTTTCAAATATTATTAAAGGAACTTCTTGATTGACAGATAAGAAGTCAGCTCTGGGATGTAATAACACTTTTATAAAAGTGAATTCATGTACCTAGACATAAATATCCAGTTTCACAGCATGGAGAAAAATTTAGGAGTTTGGATCATTTTCTGAAAAACTTGCTGGAACTCAGTCAAGAGTCTTATGGATTGGAAATCTTATGACAGCTGCCTTCCTTAGGATTGCTTATGTTTTTTCTTGTTTTCCATCCAGCAACAATATAGGAACATGATTATAAATCTGCACCCAGGCCTGCCCTTTAAAAGAATTGCTCTCAAGTGAATAAGAGGAATCATAGGTATGACCTTTAAAAGATAGCATATGACCAATTAGGGAGAGATTTTCTAATGTTCCCAAGAGCAGGAATAACTGTGCATACCTGGAATCTGGAGATAAAAAAATTGTAACTATAATCTTTGATAGGTCCTGGACAATGTTAGAGGAACGGCTATTCAGAGGTGGGGGATGTCAGCATTAATGAAATCTAGAGACAGACCAGAAGATTATTTTTCATTGTTATTTAAAAAATAATAAAATAAAATTTTAAAAAATTAAGCATCCTGAAGGAGGATATGGTTAATGTGGCCAGTACTTAAGATATGGCAACCTGAGCTGGAAGACTGAATCATTACTGGAAGTTTCTGGACCCACCACGCTCCTGCTGGAGTGACTGGATTTGGAACCTGGTTTTGATTTGCAAGTATGATGAATAAATTAAGTGCAGTGGTATTGGTGCATACACCTTATTCTGAAGACTGTTGCATCTACTTCTGTGAACCTCCACCACCCTTTAGAATGCTACAGAGCTTTCCAAAATTTGGGTTAGTTCTTGAACCAGGCACAACCAGAAGTGTTTTTCTTTGCCTTCCTTAGATGCTGACACTACACTTCTAGTGCATTTCACCACATATAACCCAAAAAGATTTATTTGAGTCAGATAATCTCACAAAAGCTGAGATATTTTTCTGTGGTGTGGATTCTACTTTAACTGGTAAGTTGGAGGAAATTCTTCTGGCTCAGCAGATGATGAGTCTTAGTCAGTGCTTAACTTCCTTGCTCCCCAGATCATTTCAATTTAACAGAAAAATTTGAACAGTCCTAGGAACAGAAGCAGACTCTCAAAACTCCCTGATCTCAGAAGACTTTTATAACTATTTGGCTGATGAGTCCTTCTCCCTCTATTTTTCTGGCCACTTGAATTCTTCATTCCCTTCTGCTCAGGAGCAGGATTTCAGCGGGAAGAAATGGAAACTTCCCTGCACTAAGCCAAATCTCTGGTTTGCTGACTCATGAATTGTCCTGAAATTTGTTTTTAAATGCCTGGAGGCTGTGACTGGTTGAACCTACACCTCCTGTGTCCTGGTTGAGCAACCTGAGGGCAGAGGGTGCAACACCATCGCCTCCCTAGGAAGAATCAGATACATCTGTGTTTTAGGGGAGATCTGATGGTAATAATTCTTGGCAAGGTACTTTCAGAAATCCCTTGCTGGATTGGGCCTTTTGGAAACCTCAGGCATCTAAAAATGTGTTCAAATATCCTTGAAAACACTAGACAGTGTCTACCACGCTTCAGAATTTAAACATTTTTGAAAATCGGTAGTTTTTGTTTCCATCTGCAGCTGAGTTAAACACTGGGATAGGGGCAAAGGCTTGGCCAAATTATTCCCCTAGTTTTCTATTTACTTGTATGTCCCCTAAACTGGAGGAGTTAAGAAGATATTTTCCAAAGAGCATATTTTCGTAAGACAGTCAGGTCTTGGTGTGTGATCTGCTTCTGGCACGTTCACCATAGCCAAATTCCTGTTGTATTTCATCAACAGAAGAATTTTAGTCAGTGCTTGTTCAACAGATGTACTAGAGACAGAAGAATATGAATTGAGGCCATCAATATAATCTATGCCAGAGACAAGAGGCAAATCTAGGTATGGACAGTGCAATAGTGAAATGGATTTTGTACAAACTTTTGCAATCGGCTGTGTGGTCCTATACGCTAATCCTTGTCGCCAGCTCCAATTGCAAGTGCCAGTTCTTACCAGCTGGGGATTAAAACATTAATCTACATTTCTCTCTGAAATCATCTGCCTTTTCCCTTCACTACAGAGGAGCAAAGAATCTTATATATAGAGTGGTATATATAAGTACAGTATTCATAAGCTGCTCTGTTTCTCTTTATTAAAATATATTGATAGAAGAAGTGGATTTACAGTGATCATTTCTTCTTCTATCTACCCTGTTTCCCTCCCTAGATCACCTCAGCCTAAACCATTCCTGACAGAAATTTGGCTAATCTCCTTCTCACTGTATTCACTGACAGACATTTGATGGTCCCCCAGATAAATAATTTCAGTGACTTAACAGTAGCTGTGAGGCAGTGATATATGGGCACATAATTTAAAGTAAAATAAAATAAAATAAAATAAAACAAAACAAAACAAAACATTATTCAGCTCTCATTGAGTGTTGACTATTTCACCCACAGTGATAGGTCTACTGTAAATTTCTTAGACTGAATAATAAGTTTGTCACTGTATATTTTATGTCATATGTTCTTTTCTTTACAGCAAATATTTCCAAAACTCCTAACATCTTATAAAAACAGTATTTAACCTCTGGCAAGCTATTTTCAACCATTGTATTTAAGTAACAAGATAAAAACTAAAAGACAGAAGTAAATTTATACTGTTTTGATTATGTGAATCTCACAACTCAAATGATGCAAAAGCCAATTAGTGTAATGCCACCCTCAAGAAATATAGATAAAAAATTTTAAAATGTCCCTTGAACATTGTAACAGTATTTAATAGTGCCAATACTAAAAACCAGAGACGATGTTAATTTCTCTTAAGATACAACTGCCTATAAGAGAGTCTCTAAAACCTTATGTAGTCATCTAAATACATTTTATGGGGCCAACAGGATGAAAAATGTTAGATTATATGATTATTCTGGTTTCCAAATCTATTTTCAAAACTGCTGAGTACTGTTTCCGCTGACTTCTGTGGAAAGTCCTTGGGTGCCTGGCATTTTATAAAGCAGATCACTGTGAAGATTTGAACAGTTAAACACATGGGAGCTAGGCTTTATTTGGTAATGGTCAAAATACGAGCATGCATCACCTCTAATCTTATTATCAGCAGCATGCTTTGCAGTAACAAATAACTCAGCTTCTCTTCTAAGGAGAGCTAGTCACTGTGGCAAGCTGTGCACGAAAATTAAACACTGATAACGTAATTTTCTGTTCTCTAAGGAGCTTACAGTAGACTAGATTGTGGGACTCAATCTCAAGTAAAGTGCCACAGAGTAAGAAAGGAAATGTAATACTTCATAAATCAAATCAAATAAAAATAGACAATTATTACTTTGAAAATTATATCTGATGTAATTTTTTCATTCTATTGAATTTTTGCTTTCATTGACATGTATTCTCAACACCTACAAGCAGCAGCTTGGCTGCTGTCAAACACATCTGTTAAACCTTATGGATAGGCTAACCCTATGATGAGGACCGCAGTGCAAAGCTCCAGACTGCGCATCCGCTCTGGCTGGGCAGACGATGTTCTTCCATACTGTTGGACCCATTAGGAGTTTACTGTTACAGCCAGCTTCCAGGGCATTGCCTTAGCTCATACCTGTGATCCAATGTTAAAGGGTATCAGGTTCAAGTCAACCTTGGTGGGACTCTGGTATGCAAACAACTGCCTTAGTGCTTTTCAGGGTAGAGGCAGGCAAAAATTCATATTGCATTCACTAAGGATCTGACTTGACAAGGGATAGATTACTGTGCAGCTACTAGGGCTTGCAAAGGCTCTGGCAGGGCAGCTGGGCAGAAAGGGAACCCAAGAGAGAGAAGATTGTCCTATTGGAAAATTGCCTCTGGACATAGGCATGGACATGGGTGTAATGTTAGCAGAATGTCATCAAGCTTGAGCTGAGCAGTCCAATAGAATGAAAGATAGAGATCAATTTGTATGGCTTCTCTGTGGGTAAAAGTCTAGAGTATATGGAGATGTGCATATGCAGTTTTGCAACAGGGAACAAGATCAAAGATGGGTGAAAAACGCGGAAGAGAGGTTTGGAAAGCAGGGCAAGAGTTCATACGTGTGTTTTACTTTAAAGTACAATGGTGTTGATCCATCTCACCAACATTTAGGCACCTGGATGGGAAAGGAGCTGATTCTCTGCAAGTGAGAGAGGAGCCAGATGTCTTCAGAGGGAGTTTCAGCCCACCTATGATCTCACCTGGGCCTGGAGTGGTCTGTCTTCACTCTTCACTGCATTGAGAGCAACACTGTTCCTAGTGTCAGCACTTCAGGCCAAGTGAGATGAATCTGGGCAACTCTGTTCAAATCCTCTGCTGAGTCAAGAGAAAGGGTCTTGCCTCACCAGTTCTGTGTGGAAAAATAGCAGTGCCAGAAAAAAGTGTTTTCCCAGAGATTTCTGAGGATGGTCAGGAGAACATCCCACCTGACACCATCACTAAGCATTGACTGGGCATTTTACTTTTCCCTCTTTTGCAACAGTTAGCATGTCTATACAGCAGGAATACGGCAAAACTATTCTGTCCATTTCTGGTCCTACAGAACCATGTTGACATTTTAGAAGGAAATTCTGTAGTAACTTACTTCTCTGTAGATATACAAATGTTTATACGCATAGCCACTTAGTCATAAGTTAGTCATATCTGGTTATACAGGGTGTTATTTGAAAACAAAAATAAAATCACCGATCTACCCAGGAGACTCCTGATATTAGTATTTTTAAAATACTAAAACATGGCTTCTTCAGTACTAAGAAGTAAAATGTAAATTTTTTTGAGTACTTCAGATGACAGATTCTTAGAGGACATAAAGCTAGCTATGCCTCTCTAGATCTATGCTGACTTGTGTCAGCTAATGGGTGACCTGGCATTGATGTTTCTATTTCAGTCCATTAACCATCTCATTATTTGCATTAGTGCTACTGACAGTTGCAACATTATAGAAAAGAGTTTTCCCAGACCTTAACATGACCTTTCCATTTTGAATTCAGATGTACTGACACATTTCTTAAAATGAGACTGTTTTGACTTTTTGCATATTCCGTTCTTGAAGTGAACACCTTGTTTGGTGTCTTCATCTGCAAACTTTCACCAAGTACCAAGGGTTGACTTGTCCAGACAGGTTTGTACAGCCCATTTCCTGATCTTTTTTTCTTGCAAGTAATGAATATGAAGCAGGACCGTGGGATTAGCCCAAGATATCGTACTACCTCAATCAGTGTAGCTCCGTTTTTGGCAATGATAATGCATGCAGATCTTCTGTAGAAACATATTCTACTGTTAATAAAGAAGATGCACATTTGCATTGGTTAAGAGTGGTTACAATTGCAGTTTCTTACTGACCATCATATTTTACTGTCCAAATAACTTCCCAAATAAACCTTCCAGCTCATTGGCATGAATTATGAATGTGCCAGCAGTGTTGATTTTAAAATGCGTGTCAACACTTTAACATCTGAACATCTATGTAAATGCAAGCTTTTAGCAGAATTTCAATTTAACAAATTACAGTTTGTGACTCTAATTTATGAGAACTATGTAAATACCTAAGATTTTTATAGCTGCTCCTGCTTAAATTAATCACAAATTACTAATTATGCCTTTTTCAGCTGCAGGATATGCAAATTTAGTTGCATAAAGAAAGGAAGTGTTCAAGAACAGATTGATTTTAGAAACATCGTGCAGTATCGGTTTTGAACAGTAGAGTGCAGCCTTTTAACCTGCTACAGACCTAACTGGTCCACATCTGTTTTGTTTGTATTGAAATCCAAAACGTGAAGATAAAAAAAAAAATATATAAAATATAAAGTATGTTCTTCCTCAGAGAATAATTTATATCCCCATCACTGGCTGTACACAGTGCGTGTCTGTACACAACGGCAAGGCAAACGCAAGTCAGAAATCTGAAAATATTCTAAGGGATGGGCTTGTTCGTCGTACTGCAACTCCAACACACCAAGTGAGGAGGAAGTCTGAAAGACACCTTACTCACCTAAAGCCAAACCAGTCTTCTGATGTCACCAGAAATATTGGCCACAACGGGATTTCTGCAGCCAAATGGACTCTGCCCTGCAGGTAAGCAGAACAAGGAAAGGGCTGTTATTGCCAACTGTAGTGGTGGGAGTTGGGAATTGAGCCCCTGATGTATTTACAGTACATTGTACATTCATCTTCCTTTTCTAGCCGTCCCATGATCACAGTGTTGGATGTAAATACTGATTTTAAAAAGGTAAAAAAACAATAAATTTATTTTTATTCCTGTGTAGATGGGCAGAAATTTCATTCTGTGCTTCCTGTAAGGAAGGAAGGTGTGGTTTCCTACAACTGTAGAAGAAATAAAACTTCAAGCTTCATTCTTTTTTTAAGGCCATTTGGTTTTGGCTGGTTTTGTGATTCTTTGGTAGATAGCCATTCCTTTTGTGCTTACAGTTCCTTCCGCTCAGCCCTTCTCAGACTTCATCTCCAATATTTTGCTCACTTTGGGGCTCTATAGTACAAGAGAGACATTAATATATTGGAGGGAGTCCAGCAAAGGGCTACCAAGCTGGCCAGGATGTGGGAGGAGAAGTTGAGAGCTGGTCTGTTCAGGCTGGAAAAGAGGAACCTTCTTGCTGTTTGCAGCTTCCTACTGGGATCATGTAGAAACTGAGAGACAGACTCTTCTCAGAGGTGAACAAGGAAAGAACTGGAGGCAACATGCACATGTTGCAGCAAGGGAGACTCCAATTAGATATAGGGGAAAAAAAAGGCACCATTTCAGGGCAGTCAAAACCCTTGGTCTAACTTCAGACTTAGATCCATGTTTGAAGTTGGCTCTTCTTTCTTCTAGAGGTTGCACTAGGCAATGCCTTTTTCCAAATTAAATTAGTTTATGTTTCTAAGTCCAGGGGGGGGTTTATGTATAATCAAGTTCTGCAGTTAATGTCAAAAATGTAGTTAGGAAAAGGTCCTTGCCAGACCCAGATTTGGGCAGGTGGTACTGTCTAGAGTTATTTGGTGTGATTTTGACTAAAGAATTTTGTGGCTAATTGCAACAGAGCTGGTCTTTGAGACTCAGGTGGGTAATGGGATCCTAATTTACTGCAGAGCTGCAGAGATTATTTGAATACTTGGCTGAAGCACACAATGAAAACTAGGAATTTGGGACTGTATTAGAAATGGCAGCACAGAGCGGTTTTATTTAATCACTTACTGAAACAAAAGGACCCATCAGAAGCATCAGAAGGGAAAACCAGATCCAAAATCATGCTTCAGTATGTTTTTCAAGTAGACTAAGATAAAAAACTCATTTATGAAGTGCTGCTTGGAACAAATTTATTATAATGATCCCATAGCGATGGGGATCAAAGAAAGCAACATCAAGCTTTCTGGCTTATGGCATGGATTTGTTGTCCAAAGGATCCCGTTGTGTAGGCTGCACCAAATCACCATCAGAGTTGCCTGGGGCATCGCTGTTATATATCACCCTAAGACTGGGGGCATCGCAGTCTGATGACGCAAAAACTGCCCTAAACTAGTAAATTTGTTTTCCTTTGTTTTGTGCTGTTGTTCTGATGTGACGTTCTTCTGCCACCTCGCAACCCCTTAATATCACCCTCTAGGGTTTGCTCCTCTATGGACTGAGTCAGAATTCTTTGTAAAAGCTGCTAGCCAGACGTACTGGGGTTTAGGGTGTTTCTTCTTTCTCTCCCTCTCTCTCCCCTTTAAAGATTTGCTGTGCTTTAGTTTGTAATTGCTGGAATTGTAAGCAAGTGTTGAAACGCTACACAGTTCATTGCTCATTTTATGCTTCATAAAATATTTAGATCCTTTCGATGCGATGTAGCCATGAGTCAGCAGGCTGTTACTTGAACACATTTCATCGCGTCAAGAGCTTGCATCCTCCAATAGTTCAGTGGCAAAGAGGGTTGCCAGAATTTATTCTTTAAATGCAGAAGACTTTGAGAACCAAGACACATTACTGCTCCTGTACATACCTCCATTTTCTCCTCTTCAGTCTTCTCATCATATGCCCAGTACCCTCAGTGTTTGCTGGAAACTCCCCAATCCGAAACTGATAGGTTAGTTTCTCTTTCTCACTGACTTTGATCACATAAAGAACAATCATGTTATTTCTTCTGCTACTGTAAAATTCATAGATTTTTATTTTTGTCCAGTCATGAAGAGTGATGTCCTACCTGGGCTTAAGCAGAACAGAAATACAGGCATTTCAAATATCTGCAGAGCAGAATTTTTGCTAATGTATTTCCCTAGTAGATATCATTCTGTTTCCTGGCATTTTTTCTTTTTTAGGCAATGATGGCTAATGTTAATGAAAAGAGCTGGTTTTGTAGTGTCTATCAAATGCAAAGCCACTGAATTCAGTTCATTTGGAGTTCCAGTTGAGGAAGCTGGTATAGAAAATGTGGACTTTTGGGGCTGCAGTGAAGTATAGAGGGAGGTTAGTGCATGATGTCTCCTAAACCTTCTCGCTCCCTGGGCCACATCACAAGCATGTAAATGCACATCATTCCTCCTGGGGAATGTTTTGAGATCCACTTGTTGAAGATGTGAAAATACCTTTTCCCATGCATATCCACATTCAAATATTGATTTTTAAGTTCTTTCTCTTCAATTGAATTTTGCAAGACAGCTTAAAAAAAAACAGACCATCTAGGTCATTCTTTGTTATCTTTACAAAAACATTTACATCTACGTTGAGGTGTGTTTCAGCAGGCAGCAACATCTGAGTATTGAATGTATTTGTATAACCTTTCCTTTGTCTTAGAGATGCTGGAGAGCGTCTGAAGGGCTACAGGCTTCCAAGCACCTGTGATTTCTAAAGATATCCTACCTCCTGAAACCAGCCAGGGCTTGAAGCACTAAGTAGCACAGAACTTGCATATCTTTTGAGTCTCTGAATCTAAGTGGCTTCCTCCAGGTCACAATCTGTAACAGAGATCAATGAGCCTGGATTTGTCACTTCATAGTCCCCCCCCCCGGAGCTACTGCAGTAGTCCTTTTGCTCTAAAGAACAGATTTTTGGTTGGTTGGTTTGGGGTTTTTTGTTTGGGTTTTTTGGTTTTTTTTTTGTTTCCCCCTGTGCCAGGTTGTCTTAAATACTTTGTTGCACTGTCTATAGCTTTTTCATTTGATTTTCAGGTCAGTAGACAGATTCTCCACTCAATATTTCATAAATGCAAGCAGTTAGTTAACAAATTTCATCATGCAATAGCACAGAGGTGATCTCTCTAACTCTTGGCACAGTGTGGTTTGTTGGGTTTTATTCTTTTTTTTCTCAAGGAAAGATCTTAAAGTTCTTATTTATAATTTATTGAAAGTAATACGAGCTTCAATTTCCCCACACAAATAGTGTTGTACAAAATATTCATAATAACCACTGTTTTAAACTGTAACTCATAAAATCAAGTCTATCTCCAAATGTATTTTTCATTTACAGCCTGATAAAAAGTGAATTGCATCTCCAGAATCAGAACATAACTTAGTTTCATAAAAATATTACCACTTTGTTTTGTGTGCCTGGTCTGGAAATAGCTTATAAACAGAAGCAGATCCCCTGAGTATATTCTACTAGGTACCAGCGTGGGTGAACTTACCTAAATAAACCTAAGAGGCAGATAAATAAAGAAAGATAACTGTTAAAGAGTAAAGCTGGGAGTAGATCAAAAATCCAAGAGGAGTATCTGTGAAAGCTGCTGAAAGTTCAGATCTGTGGTAGAGCTTGAGGGCCCCCTAAAAGAAAACAACAACAAACCCTCACCACCACCCCCAAACCAAACAAACCCCCCACAAAACTAAACCCTGTCTCAAACTGTTCCTTCTTAATTTGCACTTTTAATTCAGAGTGTTAGCAACACTGGAGAGAATAACACAGTGCAAAGGTAGTCCCTGTTTGGGCAGATTATGGGACTAAAGGAATTTGTGGAGCTGGGCCCTGGTGAGTACTGGGACAAACTTGGGGGGGAGTGAAGGGATATGGGAATAACAAGTAGCATTTGCAGTAAGTGCTAGAGTGAAACTCATCAATTTTCTACCCACTGCCATGATGAAGTAATCTGTAGATGTTATGACAGCTTTAAAAAAAAAGGAAAAATATCAGGTTAATCACTTGCAAGACAGTTTTTCCCCATGCCCTGAGAGCATTATGGAAAAATACCCAGAAACATTTGTGAGAGTGATGGAGAAGCAATTGATCAAGGCTGCTGTCACTGAAACCAACTGTGTAGATTATTCCATAGTTGTTGCAATCACATTCTTATTAATATTAATAGAAATATGGATTGGGTTTTAAAATGCATATTTAAATAGAAAGTTGATGGCAAGGATACACCAAGTGTATCTAGTAACATTAGAAAAAAGCTAAATTAAGCCTGTGGTTTCCAAGTGGTCACGTTTTACTCAGTGCAAAATGAGAATACTGCCCAGCCAAGTGCTATTGAACTCTGTCCAACAGGAGTATATGGTCAGATCAAGGATAACATACTTTGCTTATTGCCACACAGAAAGCCTCTTTTAAGATATGTTGCAGCTCAGCAGTTATTGTAAAACATTTTGCATCCAGAGATTTGCAATTCAAACATCAACAGCTAACATAAAAAATAAGCTATATAAGCTGTTCTTTCTCTCCCTGAATCCATCAGCAAACTGTATGCAACAAATTTGTGTCATTATAAATTTTAGCAAGTAACTATTTTAACATCTTAAGGAAAGCTAATTTGGGTTTGTTGTGTTTTGTTGTGTCTTTTTTTTTTCTTTCTTTCAGTAGCTGGTGCAGCCTTAACTGTCACACAGTACAATTAATTACTTGAAATAACTGAAATGTTATGTTGAATAATAGACATCTAAGTAAAATGGACCTTGCACTGTTTCCACTGAAATCAGGTTAAGTTCATATTTAGGACCAAGCTGTACATATGCTTTGAGTTTCCAAAGCTGGTATTTCCATGCCTAAGATAAGTACAAATCATGAATTAGGTGTTCAAATGCAAAATATTTTACATTCCAGGACTGTTTGTCATTAGATAAAAATTGTTGAAAATGTAAAATCCCAAAAAGTGTACTTTGGCCAGATTTCTCAATATTCTGGGAGATGCATGTGTGCATTGAAATTGGGGTTTTTGCATATATGATGAAGCTTATCTGGATGTCGAGATGTTTTCATAGTTCTGTGCACAGTTTGCATCTTGTAAACCTATCGTCAAAAGAAATCACCTTCACTAAAAGCAAGTACTGTTTGCGCCTTCCTGTGTGTTTGCAGCCAGATGGCCCTGGTGCTGACTTGTTAGCTTTCTTTCTGTTTGTGAAAGGTTGTATTCTTCTTGCCTTTTTATGTCATTTTAGGTATGAGGAAATAGGTGGGAAACATTTGTGCAATTTGCAGGCCCTTTTTGGTGTCCCTAAGATTTTGCATTTACTTGGCTTTCTCTTTTGAAAATTTTATAGTAATCCCTTGCAGTAAAATTTCTATGGAGTTTAGATTTGGAATGTTATGCACAGTTTAAAATACACCCCCAAAAAAAAGGCAATGTGTAAAGTCTTCTTAATTGGAAGACTGAGAAAATCACTGCTAGTGCTACTTTACTTCTTTTAGATTAATCATCCCTAACATTCATTTAAAACACAATCCCATATGTTTAAACACAAACTGATTTGCAGAATAAAGGCTCAAAACCTGATTCCTTCTCTGACTATCAACTTAAATTCCGGCTGCAATCTCTTGTAAACTCTAGTTTCATGAAGTTCGTTACAAATAGATTATCACAATGAAAAGTTATGCAACATTTTCAGATGTCAAACACAAGATGGCACCATTACTAATGCTTTTCCCATATTATCCCCTACTCGATAAGTGACAACTTTTGACACTGCAAAATTGCAATAGCGACGTAGCTTCCTTGCACACGTTGCATGCATGTTTAATGCATAGAAACCTGGTGTATGCTTAACGGCCTCTGTAGTATCTGTTCATTTTAGTAAAGTGCCGCATATGGTACAAATGCTGCTATTCTTGCCAAGCCAAGTCTTTAATAGCTCAGGTGGGTCAGGAATGAATTGGTGCTTTTAGGCACAGATTTGCTCAAGGGGCCGCAGAGGCTGTAATTACCCCGATGTCCAGCGCTGCACATATTCAGGGTCACGCACTGCAAAAACGTTCGCTCCTGCTTTTCCCAGCATCCACCAGATAGATGTGTGTACAACTGTGCAAATTTATTTTAGCCTTTCTGCTTGTATGCATACACATATATTGTGCTCAGTCTCCTTTGAGGAAAATGCTGGGTTTGTTTGGCTTTTGAACACATAGCGTTGGGCAAATTTAACTAACATTTTTTAAAAAACAATGTCAAAACAACTATCTCAAACAAAACCCAATTTGCCTTTCTCTAATGCCTTCCTTACGCCTTGAAGATCTTATGTATTTTTTCCCCCATTCATATATGAGAAATACTTTTGTTACTTTGATTATTTTGCATGTTTGTTGAAGGTAAAACAAAGACTTATGGAAGATGTTATGAGTTTCCTAATCCAGTAGCCTGACAGAGATGACGCTGTTGCAGGTCTGTTGCCAGGTCCAGCTGGGAGCGAGCCTGAACACGTATTCCATACGGGTGCACACACACACAGATACACCTGTATTCAAGACCTTTATACATATACATATGCCTGGTCGCACTTATCAACACAGAAAGAAAACACAGCACTCACACAAATACAATCAGGGTAAAGATTCCTCCTCTGGCTCATCAGGATGAAGGTCTGTTAGTGGGAAATATATATACATAGATATATATATACACACATATGTGTAGTGTGGTGCCCCCCAGCAGCTGGGATCAGGCACTCAGTCTATCCAGTAACTGCCCCTAGACCCCAGTCTCCCCAGTTACTGGCACCTGGACATGGGAACCCCTGAGGCCACAGCCCCACTCCAGCTGCTGGTAGAGACCACTTCATTCACACACACACGTGTAATGGGTGTCTCCAGGAGCCGATCCAGACCCAATCCCTGGCTGGGACCCCCTGGTCCCTCCAGCAGCCAGCTCACAACCCCTTGGGTCCCTCCTGTACCCAGCACAGACTTATGGCCACCCTGATACTTGTTCCTAAGTGCCTAGTCCTGCTTGCTGGTTAATCCAGCTTGACGTTTGCTTCTGATCACCCACTGACATACGCACCCACGTGATGTGTACATCACTCTAGCTGCTGGCACCGCTGACGCATGGGCCCCTGTCAGCCCTGGTCCCGCTCCGTTTGCTGGAACTCCGAGCCCCATACACGTGCACACATGCAGAATAGAGAGCCCCTCAGACCAGAAAATATCTGGAAATGGAGTTAAATGAGAAGACAGGACAGACCGTGTCCATCAGGTGTGGGGCACGGCCACACACACGTACTGTTTACAGATTACTGACCCTTTTTGTCCCCTTATCTCTGTTTTCCCACATTTGTTTACCTTGATCCCTTCCTGGCCCCACCTTTGGTTTCTCTATTAGACAACCCGTACTAAGTCTTATGCAATCCCCAAAACTTCTTGACCTCCATCCCACAACCCCCATAGGCAGCAACCCCGCCAGTCTGTAGGGTGCTCTCCTAGTGCCCCATGGTGCTGGGTGTCACCCCCAGGCCATGGGGCAAAGGGTGCCCTGGGACAGCCCCAGGAGGGACCACGTCAGGGGCTCACATCTCTGATGGGTTATTTGGAACCGCCCTGTGCTCGTCACCATTCCTCTGTGCTCCTTTGTGTTCATGGAGATGATCCTTCAGTCACATAACCTGATGGGAAAATTTAGCCCAAATGCATAAAATTAGAAAAATATCCATAAAATAAAATCTCACCTTTGTAAATTATTTCTCCTTGTAACTGTGTGGGTATTGACACCAGTCTGCAATGTGGATTAAACAGAAGTTTGAAAAGGTATGACTGTCAGAGAAATATTTTGCCCTAAAAAACAGATTTCAGTTTATCCATATGAAGCCTTACATACTTAAATTCTAGCTTAGACAAGTCTCTTACACACATATTAAAATTAAATGCATATCTGAATACTTTGCTAATTTGAAGCCTTTGGATTTGACTGTGCTCAGCCCTGCAGAGCAGAGTGTAAATACATCAAGAATGTAAGGACAGCAAGAAAAGTGTGAGCTAAACTAAAGGACAACACTGAAATAAGAACAAATGGATACAAATGGCTCATGAAAAAAAAAAGAAAAAGAAAGTTAGAAGGTCACTTCTTTTCATTAGAGGAGTTGAATTCTGGAGTAGCTCTCTAATATCAGTATTTTGGAAAACTGATCTTAAAATACTCAGCTCAATCAGAAAATAAAGACAGAGAGGATGGGAACTAATAAAATTTCCATTGGGCCAGGAAATTACTTAGCTTTTTCCGTCTCTTTTGAGCAGTCAGATTGTGGAAGATGCTGCATTAATCACGGTCCTCTTTGTCACAGAAGATACAAAGCTGGAAACCATAACTCTGAAGGGTGTCTCACACACGAACCTAAACCCTGTGCTTGTCTATGAAGCGTGCCTAAAACTGAAGGTTTGTTGTGTTACTGGGGTTTGTCTGATGTTATTGGACACTAAACAGTGCTTCCCTTGTGTAGCAGAATTTGAGAGGTAGTGACTAGAGGTAGGCAAATAATGAATATTCCATTCAGTGAATTTCTCTACTATTTGCAGGTTTTCCCAGAGCACGTTGCAGTTCCCAGTAAGCCTTATTATTCTGCAAATAACTCCTTTGAAAAAGTCCTGGTCTTTAGATTGCATTTCATTTCCTTGCAAATGCTGGTTGCTTAAAATTCAAACTGTTGTATTTAGGCACATGGCATGTGAAGTGTTTTTGTTCCCCAGAGAATTGGTGGAAGTCTTAAAAAATCACATTTCTGGTGTTGAAAGAGTCATTATTATTCAGATATAATTTAGTGGTTTAGGGGACAACTCAAACTGTACAAAGTGCTGGAACAAAGCCAATTATATCAGCTCTATCACAGGTAGGCCATCAGTATTTTTTGGAAAACCTTTCGCTTTAGCTATTCCATTCTAATAGAGACAGCAATTTATTTTTATATGCAGTACTATGCATCCCTTGAATCAAGCTAATGGCTGAGAATACAGGCTAAAAGGTTACTAGATTCGTTGTCATACCTGCTAGCTACAACTCTCTTTTTTGGCTGTGTACAATTTATATACACCGACATTTGTATGGTTATAACAAACAGAGATTGTTCTTTATTCACTTCTGTCATGTCAAAACATGTGAAACTTAGAAGGCATGTGACTAATTTTCTATTTTGATTTTTAAAAGATCCATTTGTATAGATAATAAACTCCACAGAATGAACAGATGTTCCAGAATAGAAAGAATTGCTGCAGTCATCTGCTGCCAGGGCTCAGAAAGGGAGTCCCTTAATATATCCTCTGTCATCCTCTAAATTTTATAACGATGTCTGTATAATTCATAAAATATTGCTGTCCTGCTGAAAATCTCACTGACCCAAAATATACCTCCTGGCTCACCAGATATCCACCTCAGAGAAGCGTATACTGGATGGTTTCATTGCCCAGCAGCTAACAGCACATAGACCTCCTAACATTAGAATGACAATGACTGCTTGGAGAGCTTAACACCTCAACCACCTGGACCATGAAAAGAATGAGTGCTACAAAACCACGTGATTGTGGGAAAGCAATGATTAAGGGAAGAATAACATCAGTGGTGTATCCAAGTCACAACAGCTAATGTAGTTTTAGAAGGGGTATATTACCTCCACCTTGGAGACCTTTGAGTATTTACGGGAGATAGATACAAAAGGCGAATGGTCCTTTTCAATGGTTGTTGTTATTAGAAGAACAGCAGGAAATCTCACGATGTAGCAACTACCCAAGTAGAACTACTTCTTTCTTTGTAAGTCTTAGAAAAACCTGATGAGCTTCCACTAAAAGTTCTGGCTTTTACTTGTGTAAGCAAGCCTGCCAAAAAGCGTTGCATTTTCCCATCCTCCCATCACCTGTAATTCATTCTTGGCCAGTGTCCCCGAGGTAACAACATCTCCCATATGCCCTCACCTGAGATGCTGATGCTGAGGTTACCAAACAGCAGGGTGGTAGAAAACAAGATCACTTCTAGAAGGACCAGAGTATTTCCGAATACCTTTGTGCACTGATGCAAGCAAACCCACAGTTACTGGTTTTCATCGTAGCCTCCAGGTTGTTCTTTTTTTCTTGGTCTTTGGACAGTACTTCTCAACAATTATTTTGAATAAGAGCTCAGCTTGCTCAGCCGAGCTGAACAGAATTAGGGCAGTGCTTAGGCAGGTTATTCAGATTAACTATCATTGTGGTCAGAGCCCTGAAGTGTGTTGATCAGTAACTCCCTGAAGGCAACACGATAGTAATTTAAGGAAAAAATCTTCACGAATTTTAAAGCTCAGCAAAGGCATCAATATCCAGCTCTTCACATTTATTGGAAGGACCTGAAGTATCATGATCCAATATCCTTCTCAATTTGAGACAATTCATATCTGCCTATAGAGTGCCTATCTGAAAGCTGCAAGTGGTGATAGCATTCTTTATAGCCCTTACGGATCTGGTCACAATCAGAATGGAAAACAAGATTCATGAGATTAGGAGAAGTGAGGGAACCTGGAGCGTGGTTTGGAAGTCATTCCCTTGGAAAGGAAGAGTCTTGGTCCCAGTGACTTCTTCCAATGCTATTTTACCTGATGACTCTCTCAAATAAATACATAAATAGTCACTGGATCAGGGAACAGAAACACAAAGATTTTCTTGGATCATTTCCAAATTTGTTAGGTTGTTCATCAGGCCAGTGATGTGGCTTGAGTGTTGGTCCCATTCTTTGAAGTCCAGTTTCATTCTCTACAGATGGGTAGAATAAACCCTACTTCCTCCAAATGCATCCCACCATATAAAAGTGTTGAATAGGCAAAATATTTGCTACCATGTTTCCGTTCAACAATTTTGCAGTTTGAGATGTGGAATTGCATGTTTAATACCTTGTGGCTTGCTGCCTCCCAAAAGAGGCATAGCTTCTCTTGAAGTCTCCAGGGAATCCTGCAGACATGCCTGTTCTTCCAGAAGACTTCCCTTGAGCTCTCTGTAGAGGAGAAAGCTGCTGATCTCGATGCTGTAAATTAATAAATCATTAGAGATATGATGCAATATTGGGAACAAGTATTAAGCTGTTTAATTGGCTAATGAATTAGGCATTACTTCTCATGAAGTGTCTAATATATCATAATCACAGTTACATCTTGGGCAAAACCATATGGTTAAGTTTTGACTTAATTTTTTTTCTAATTCTCATAAAAAGGAGTAACAGTGCTGTAACCATATTGTGGATACTTTTCCCAGTAATGAACTAATAGCAAATTCACTGTCACTGAAAGCTAATACTCACAAAAATAGAGTAATTGTATTTAATTTGTTTAACTGCCCCTATCTTTTATAGCTGTCATGAAACTTTCAAAAATATTTGATGGATATAGGAATATCCTAACGGCTGTCTGTAAAGGAATTGAGACATATTTGAAATTGATAACAGTTAAGCTTCACAAAAATACTCTCACTTATAGTATTCTGTTTAGAAAATTTAGTTAGGAAAAGTGACACTACTCTGCTAGTATTCTGCATGGACTCCCAAATACTGCATATGGGTATAGCACAAATATGGTGTGTGGGGAGTATTTTTATTAGCACTCTTCTATCAAAATGAACTTTTCTAGGCATGTATGCTTCTGGTTACTTTAAAGCTTTATTTTTGTATTGGTACATATATATACACCTATACCTATGGGTGTGCATGGGTGCATATATATATATATATGTATTTATAGAGTTTTAACACATATGCCTTTAGCATATATAGCACATATAGCTTTTAGCTAAATCTTTGAAGGTATTTGGACCCCTAGGACAGGATGCTTGCATTTAGATTTCTACATATCAGTACACACTCAGTTGTGGTGGGTTGACCTTGGCTGGCCTCCAGATGCCCACCAAGCTGCTCTATCACTCTTCCTCCTCAGCAGGACAGGGGGAGAAAATAACATTAAAAATTCATAGGTCGAGGTAACATCAGTTTAATAAAGAAAAGCAAAGACCGCACATGAAAGCAATGCAAAGTAGAAAAGATTTATTCTGTACCTCCCATCAGCAGGCGATGTCCGGCTGTTTCTTGGGAAGCAGGACCACGGTATGTGTAGTGGTTGCATTGGAAGACTACTGCTTAAATAACGAATGTCCCTGCTCCTCCTCCCTTCTCTTAGCTTTTATTGCTGAGCACGATGTCATATGATATGGAACATCCCTTTGGTAAGTTTGGGTCAGCTGTCCCGGCTATGTTCCCTCTCAACCTCTTGTCCATCCCCATCCTACTGGCTGTTGGCGCTGGGGCGGTTGGAGAGACAGCCTCGGTGCTGTGCAAGCACTGCTCAGCAGTTGCCAAAACACCGCTGTGTCATCAACATCCTAACTACAAACACAAAGCACAGCGCTCTGAGGGCTGCTGTGGGGAAAGGGGTCTCCATCCCAGCCAGTACATCAGGACAGGCAGTGGAGCCTAGAGCTGGGCAGGATCACTGGCCGGGGTTCAGATGGATGACCACGACAGTCACTTGGATTCCCTCAGTTATCCAAGCTGGACAGATGCTTGCTTAGATGAAACTTAGATGGCTGGTAGATGTTACACTGAATGATCATCTGGGCTAGCAGGCAGAGGTCAGGGAGGATAGGTCACTGTTTCTAAAATAACCACAGTGACCTACTTTTAGGCAAATGAATCTCTCTGTTGAATAACTCTCTCATGATTGTAGTGGGAGCTTGGACGCTTCACTCGTTTGAGAGCACCTAAATGAAGTTGTCTATCTCAGGCTGAATTTTACCCTTAATCTGCTTTTCGTCCACTGATGGCTTCTCTCAGTTGCCCACACATGAGTGTTTAGGGTCATCTGAATTGCCGTAGAATATCAGAGACATCCATGCGAGTCAGGCAGACATGACATAGGATGTGCAGGAGACTGTACCCTTCCAGAACAGAAGCTGAAAGCCAAATAGGATATTTTACAATATACCAAACTGCTCTAGACATCCATATCTGAAATGGAACCCAGAGCTGAAATACTAACCACTACAGAGGATCTGACTTTTTCATCCTAATCTTGGAAGGCATCTGTACTCTAAGTAGTCATGATGCCCTCATGTCTGGTCTCTGCTAGAACTTAAAGCTCAATAAATGGCTGAGAGTATCTGTGCTTCCAGTGTTTCTTTTTAGTGGGTGACAAATGAAAAAGAGAGGTTGCTGCTGAGATGGTGATTCTGGAAACAGTTATGTACACGCTTAATTGTAGTCAAGCCTGCAGTCCGTGTGTCAACCAAACTAATGCCCATTTAAAGCAACGGTGCCTATATTAAGTGTTAGAGGTCCTAAAGTGAAAAAATAATTAATGCAAATCACAGCTGGGTAACAGAAGCCCACAGGGGAGAGAGATTACAAGTTTAGTGGGACAATAAGAAAATATTGGAATTTAGAACAGTTCTTTAGTAAACATGCATCCATCGGTTACAAACCAAAATACGAAAATCCACTTAGGGCAAATTAATATGTAGTTAATTGTACTTATCGGCAGGGAGAGTGATGTCTTGAGATAAACTTAATGTAAGAACTATGAAGCAAATCTAATAGATTCTGGCATCCAACATGCAAATGAGAGTTTCATGTTAAGATGTACCATAACCATATGTATTAATTTATTATAAACCATCGGGGGCTTTGTGTGCTCAAAACTGGGTACAGCTGGCATATTAATTTAGTTTAATTTGAGGAGCGCTATCAAGCTTTATTAAGCAATGTGGAAAAAAATAGCGTAGCCTGAAAAATATACAAACATTTTAGAAACATTCATATTTTTTAAGTCTGAATGTTAGCAAATGAAATTGGTTAACTTATAAATATATGTTTAATTATTGAAAAGCAAGTTGGATACGTACACAAAATATCTCTCTTTTAGGCAGAATTCTGCTCCTATCGCACTGTCTGTATTCATCTAATGCTGGAAAAAAAGGTCTCACTCGAACTGCAGCATGCCCGAGTAGGCGCAAGTGAAAGGGTGCTGTAGCTTCCCCAGGGCCGCAGCAAGGAAAGCCTCGTGACCCGCACTCACTGGGATCCCTTTCATCCGTACAGATGAAGGGAAAACCCATGGGACTTCACTAAGTATGCAGATGATACCTATCCTGCACATTTTGACTGCCTGTAGATTACAAAGCAGCGCAGGAAAAGTGAACGGATCACTAGCAGGAAATAATGATATGCTTTTTTTCCTGCTCATATTGTTATTCCAGCAGCCTTGGTTTGTAACCTTTTCTTTTTTACAAGGAAGCATCAGCAGGTAACAGTAACTGACCTGTGCTTTCGGCTTCAGAAGAAAATCACTCATAAGGCTCAGAGCCTTTCTTCAAGTCAGAGGTAGTTTGTATTTTTATTGTGGCTGTTCTGTTCTGAGTGGTACATCTCAGCTTTACATTACCGACATCACTATGCCAGCAGATACTTTCAAAAAATTCTTGATATTCACAAACCTTTTTAGTAGAACTTCCTGAAATATATCTCCCTTGTCTTGTGGAGAATACAATGTGGCGTGTATGTTATATGAGACTGGAAGTGACCAGTCAGAATCCTATTATACACTGCTTTAATTCTACATGTTAGTTTTAAAGCTACCGATTCTGTTGTTGCTGTTGGGCTTTTTTTTTTTTTTTTTCATGGAACTAGAATTTACTCCAAAATGTTTTACCAAAAAAGGCTTCGTCAGACTCTAACATTGCCAATACGTTGCTGATAGCTTTCTAACGCCTCATGAAATGCAAGAAAGGGAAATGCCAATTCCTGTCTCTGGGAAGGAATAATCCCAGGCGCCAGGACAGTCTGGGGACCAACCACCTGGAAAACATCTTGGCAGAGAAGGACCTGGGGGACACCAAGCTGACCACGAGCGAGGAATGTGCACTCGCGGCAAAGGTTTCCTGGGTTGCATTAGGCAGAGCATTGCCGGCAGGTTGAGGGAGGTGATCCTTCTCCTCTGCTCAGGTCTGGTGGATGCAGCAGGGGTGCTGAGTCCAGTGCTGGGCTCCCCAGTACAAGAGGGACAAGAACATATCAGAGCAGGGCCATGAAGATGACTAAGGCACTGGAACATCTGACATGTGAGGAGAGGCTGAGAGCTGTGACTGATCAACCTGGCTCAAGAGGGCGCTTATAAATGTGTACAAATATCCAATAGCAGGGAGTAAAGAAGGTGGAACCAGGGAAAAGCTCCCAGTTAGCAGCACACGTAAAGATGGAGAAGGTCTGAAAGGGAGCTTGTCACTTGCCACTGAGACACCATGTCATGGAGTAGCTGCTCAGTCATAGGGGCACAAGAATGGTTATGGGACTTTCTCTTTTGGGTGGGCCATGGGAGAATTATGGGTAACAGTACCAACATGCATATATATTTTATTTTCGTTTTTTTCATTGCTGACTTACTGCTCTTCACCTATAAAAACCTATGATCTATTACAGAAGACTTCCATAAAGGGATTTCTGCAGTTAATCTGATACAAAGAAATCTGGTTATTGGTTGTTTCATATTTACACTTTATTATAAATATATATAAATAGTTGACCAGCAAAGATTTTTCACTCTTTGAAACTGAAAAAAAAGGGACTAATAAGTTGTACAGATGAAAATCAGTCCAAACAATAACTCATTTAAAATTTCAATTTTGCTAACAATAACAAAAAGTGCTATTTTGTTTGAATTCAAACAAATGGTAGATTATGCATACTGGTATTTGGCCCAGAAAAAAATTGAGAAGGGGGAAAGGAGGAGGCGGGCAATTGCAGAAATAGTCAGCAAAGGGTGACAAGGAAGCAAAAATAATGAGAGAGAATCCAGCCACAGAAGGACTTGGAACATTTAAAAAGGCTAATAGATGAGAAAGGCAGCTCTGTGCAGATAAATGTAGTGTAATGATGACTTTGATGAGTCTTTGTTTCACAGCTCTTTGTGCAACATGAAATAGGGGGAGTGGAGGAGAAAAAAAATGAAAACAGTCAAAGCCATGTCTGTGAGTGTCATTAATGAGTGATGAGGACTAGAAAGACAAAAGACAAATCTCTGAGCATTTGATGGGCCTTTATCCCGTACATCTGTGTAAATTGCAAAACCTGAGGCGTGACTGAGAGTGGGAGTCCAAGAAAGCACGAGATGAGTAGATATGTCGAGGAAAAACAGTGCTCTCAAACTTGGTTTGGTTATTGCAATTCTAGCTGTAACCTTAATTACAACATAGGAACAATCCAGTGAGAGTACCGTCAAAAAATAATATTTTTATGTCTCACTTTTCATCTATGTGCAATGAGTTTTCATCCTCACTGGGGACTGAATGCAGATCAGCTACTTCTGCAGCTCTATGGAGGGCAAAAACATGGAATAACAGACCCATTTTTAACTTCAGTGAACCTTTATTGACTTAGTTGTCATGCAAGCAGAGTCACAAGCAAATCCTGGGATAAATTTCAATGCAAGCCAATAAAATGTCCTTAATCACAAATAAAACCTTGCATTTATTATTAACTCTTATTTTATCTGTTTTGAGACAACTGGTGGTCAGCCTGCACAGCTAATAACATCCTCTGATGACAGTGTTTTTAGCACCTGTGTGGCATACCTACTGCTTGTGTATGCGTGTTGCGTATAAATCCATTATTATTTTGCTCACTAGTAAAACACAGCCAGGTTTGGGCAGCTGTTTAATAGAGCACTTTACAACAATTTGGGACAGAAAGTGAAGAAAACCACATCCCATTAATACTTCAGGGAGAAGTCTAGGTAGGCTGAAAGTAATTAGAATTTGGCCAGGACTCCAAAGAAAACAGTCTTATTCTTGCATAAAATACAATGGGATTTTTATCGACCCCGTTAGGTTTGTGGAAATAGTCCGCGGGAGATTTGGAGGAGTTACTGATCTTAGCATTTTAAAGTCCTTGTGGTCTTGGTTACTTGGTTTTTTCAGTTTCTTTTTCAGACTTTTAACTCTTGGGATACCTGAGAAATAATAAATGATATGGAAATAATACAGTTATAAATAGAAAGCTTTCTGCTTGCTCCAGGTAGGAGCTGAAACCATTAATCCTGCCATCAGAATTGTCGTTATGCTGCCACAGCTTCTGGGTCTGAACTTGTTTGAAAATTAAACTGCAGTGATATTCTGTATTCACTGTGAAGCTGAGATCTCTGACCAAGTGCTTTGCAAAGAAGATAAGAAAATCACATTCGTATGAACACATCACTGATTTATCAGTTGCTAGAAGTTGTTAGAACACATCTGAATGTTTCTTTTCAGGATTTGGACATAAATTAGAAATAATTATTAAAAACATCTTTATTTATGTGAAGTTTGTTAAAATGTCAGCAGCTGGAAGGTTTCAGATGTGTGGTTATGCTGGAGATGAACATTTTGTATGTTAAGGGACAGTATTTTCTCCAAAGCAGAGAAAGTTCTGGTGCAGATACAAATTTCTCTTGTAGGCTAGCCCAAATGATATGCTTTTATAGAAAAATAATTTGCACTGTCAAAAACAAAGCCTTTGCATCAAAGAGAACTTTTATTTTTCCCCTCCCTAGAACATGTTTGGGTAGAAACATGCAATTAATTCTTTTAGGGACTTCAGAAAGTATCACCTATTGGACCTACAAACTAGCCAAATTGCTTTCATTTGAATACAATTTGGAATTGGCTCAACTAATCACTGTTCGCTAATTGCATTTTGGAGGAAAAAGGGAACCTGAATGAAGTGACTGCTTCTCATTAAAAGTGTGCGATCAGCAGAGTGCTTGATGTCAGCTATTGTACCTGATAATTGTGGCAACAAGTGGCATTAATTTTTGCAAGTAGCAGTAATTAAATCTCCTGCAGTATTTAAAAACAATGCACTTGCATTTTATTACATCCAAGCAATAGCCTGTTATACTAGAGACTGTAAACAAATATCACCCCCAACTTCTGTTGTCTCACACAAAAGCTCATAAACATTGTTAAGGGACAAACCACAACTTGCGTGGTTTTTTCTGTAGCCAATATTCTGGCAGGGTAGCGTAAAAGGAAAGTGGCAGAGAAGGAGCACAAGAATATTTTTCTGATGTCGCATCCTACTGACATTGCCCAAGGGGAACGGATGGGGGAACAGCAAGTTCAACATCTTGCCTGGAGAGAAGAGCGACCGATGCGCGCTAATCTCAACAGTCAAATTTTCCCATCGGGGCAGAGTGTGACAAGGATGAAGACACAGCAGAAGTGGGCAGAAATGTTCTGACAGAATGTTTTCCATTGGAAAAATGCCGATTTGTCAAAGTGAAATGTTCCCCGGGAGCATGTCGATTCCAGGAGGAGCAAGGCTGACAGCAAACCTGTCTGCTTTTCTGCCAGTTCACCCACCAATCTGCCTTCCAAGAAACTTTCTGTCTTAGTCAAAATGCCTCCGGATACTGGTGTGTGTCCGCAGAAGATCAGCAAGCAGATTGCAGATGAGCGGAGGGCGAGATCCTCAAGGAACCCAGAGTGGAAACGTGCTCACCTGGGCAGGGCTGCCAGGAGTGTATTTTGGGATACAGAACCTTGTTCTTGGGAACATCAAGACATATTATTGAATTTCATTTCTACATATATTTGCCAAGCAATTTTATTCTTTTTTTTTTTTTTTTAAATTATTTTTCCCTCAACTGTGACATTTTTCACTGAAGTGAAATTCTGTTTCCTGGCTAGCTCTTCCAGTAGGTCTGATGGGGCTCCTGACAACTTCAGAGCTTGTTCAATGTGTTACTTTGAAAGTTCAGTAAATTTTCTGCTAAAGCATCTTTCTCCCAGAGGGCAAAACCATCTAGCTCAGAGCAATGGAGAACTTTGTAGGATCGCAAGATCAGAAAGATAAGGGTAGTGCTATGGCTAAGGCAGGGGCTTGGCATTCAGGGCTCCATAATTCAGCACAGCACTGTCAGATAGGTATTTTGCAGAGCCTCACACAAACCATCTAGTCTCTTCATACCTTTTTTTTTTTACTTGTGAAACAAAGCAGGCAAAAGAACAATACTTTTAAGTTATTTATGACAGCGCTCATTTACTGTACATCACAAATGATGGTTAGGACACAGCATGTTACTAATAACAAACATGGAAACAATATTATATGCACGCTTCACATGCTTGAACTGGCAAAAAAAAAAACATCTAGCCCTGGCTTTTTCTTCTTGCACAAAAATTACTCATGCAGCTTGTCACGTCATGGTTTTCATAGCCTGGAAACAGCATGATAATTTTCTTAGCAAGTGACTTTTTACCCTCACTTTTCTTTAGAAAGAATAAATCCTCCCTTTTTGCTGCTGCTGGTTTCCTCTGGTTTTCAGTCTGATGTGAATTGGTTCAGCCAGAATATAGCTCTCAATATCCAGTGCTGTGCTGCTGATTAGTTTTCTGAAAGAGGACAGAGTGAAGAAGAACGGCAGGTTATATTGATTTACTTCTAATGATCTGTTTCTGAACCAGAGCTGGGCAAAGTGTTCTCCTGAAGGCACATACAGCTGTGCTTATGGCTCATCTCTGCATCACTATCAGGATTAAAAGCCAGTAATAGATTCTGTCATGTTACTGTAGCTTTCTGCATTTTCTTTTCAAGCCGCATATGGGTTAGCTGCTGAGGACATACATGACTTTTCCTTGCCATCTGTTGAACAGTCTGGTCAGAACAGCCTGGAGAAGGGCACCCATACTCTGTTATAAAAGCAGCACATCAAAATAGCGTTGCACAGCGTCTAATACATGCCTGCATTTTGCCAGTGAGGGTGTGTCTCCATGATTTTGGGTAAGCCTGGGATCTATGAAGCCACGAACACAGCAGGGGTGATCGGGGATGCAGGACAGCACGCTGCAGCACTTTGTCAGGGACCCAGCGTGCCTCTGAAGGTCTGGGAAGTTTTTTTCCTGAAAGAGCTGGTGCTGTAACAGGACTGTAACTTGCTATACAGTTGATAAATGATGCTCAACAGTATGTGTGTCAGACCGAAATAATTGATTCTTATGTATTGGCTTATTCCTCTTTCTCAATAGATTTACTTTCAACATACTATCTGCTTTCAGTTCTGCCATCATGTTAGCTCTGTGATTTGGCTTTAGAGTATATTGTACATTTGAAACTATATAAATGTAGCCCATATGTAGGGAAGAAAGTTCTGAAAAGTTTTAAAACTGTGGACTACAGCAGAAATTCACTGGTCCCTAATTATTGTGGAGAGGTTTCATTTGTTTGTTTGTTCCTTAATTCTTGTGATTGAAAGTTGCTAGAGACATCAGCTATTCTGGAAATATTCCAATACCGACCCTACTTTGAACAGGGATTTAAATCAGATGTCCTCCAGAGATCCTTTCCATATAAATTATTTTACAATTCTATTAATTGAAATGTTTTTCTATCCTCATGATAAGTAAAGTACAAGTGATTCTAGATTATAAATTTAAACATACAACCACCAGCTTAAGACACCAAGAAGGTGACAAATTCCCAGAAGGTGGGAGGATATTGCTGGGAGTATACGATCGTCTAACTGTGGTCCCCTCTTCTACTTTCCTGAGTCTCCACTACTGATCGCATGAACTAGTGGCCTAATTGAACCTCTGGTGTGACCCATACAGCTCTTATAGTCCATGTGCTGTCACACCACTCTGCCGCTTTCATTTTCTCTTTTTGTACTTCATCACTCTAGACTATCAAAAAAAAGTGTTATTTATGGGCAACTGAGGCGTGTAAGGAAAGAAACCAAGACGGTAGCGATTAAGAAAGATTTGATACTCATTTTCAATGAGACCAACGTTTTCCAGTGCAACTGGTCATCTAGATATGATATTTTCAACTAAATGAAGATATTTTTAGAGGCCTATTTTCTGGGAGAAGAGGGGGGCAATATGCGGCATCGTTTGAATAACCAAATGATTATCCAGCTATGCCTACATGGGTTCAAAGGCAGAAGGGACACGGCTTTCCCCACTCTTCCAAAAGTCTGGTATTAACCAGCTGTCCTGGTTTCAGCTGGGATAGAGTTAACTGTCTTCCTAGTAGCTGGTACAGTGCTATGTTTTGAGTTCAGCATGTGAAGAATGTTGATAACACACTGATGTTTTCAGTTGTTGCTCAGTAGTGTTTAGACTAAAGTCAAGGATTTTTCAGCTTCTCATGCTCAGCCAGGGCACCTGACCCAAACTGGCCAACGGTGTATTCCATACCATGGGACGTCCCATCTAGTTTAGGAACTGGGAAGTGGGGGCAGGGAATCGCCGCTCGGGGACTAGCTGGGTGTCAGTCGGCGGGTGGCGAGCAATTGCCCTGCGCATCATTTGTACATTCCAATCCTTTTATTACTACTGTTGTCATTTTATTAGTATTACCATTATCATTATAGTTTCTTCTTTTCTGTTCTATTAAACCATTCTTATCTCAACCGAGGAGTCTTACTTTTTTTCCTGATTTCCTCCCCCATCCCACTGGATGGGGGGGGAGTGAGTGAGCGGCAGCATGGTGCTTAGTTGCTGGCTGGGGTTAAACCACGACACCAGCTCTGAGCCTAAATAGTATGAGCATGGACAGGGTGTCATGGACTTTGGAGTAGTAAAACCCACACTTATATAGTTCTTTTCTTAGAGCAGGCATACAGCTAGACAAACATGAGTGTCACCCAACCCAAAGCTGTCTTCAGGTTGTCAGTCAAGACCTCTAAATAATTCAAATATTTTTGCAGCCTTTTAAGAATGATGAGATTTTTGTGGCTGACATGACCTTGTAATTAATAATACTCCCTGGCTTCACTCAACTACGAGCAAATAGGTTTTAAGTTTTTCTCTAAAATGAAATGACTTCAGGGAAAATTGTGTATTACTGTGTTGGGTTTGTGTGGCAGGGTTTTGGTAGTGGGGGGGGGGCTACAGAGGTGGCTTCTCTGAGAAGCTGCTGGAAGCTTCCCCCATGTCTGGTAGAGCTGCTCCAACACAGACCCACTGCTGGCCAAGGATGAGCCCATCAGCAACGGTGGTAGTGCCTGTGGGAGAACAGAGTGAAGAAGATGGGGAAAAAACCTGTGTGGAGCAACTACAGCCGGAGAGAGGAGTGAGAAGAGAGAGCCCCAGCCCTGCAGACCCCAGGTCAGTGCAGAAGGAGGGGAGGAGATGCTCCAGGTGCCGGAGCAGAGATTCCCCTGCAGCCCGTGGGGATGAAGACCCTGGTGAGGCAGGCTGTCCCCCTGCAGCCCAGGGAGCTCCACGGGGGAGCAGATCTCCACCTGCAGCCCGGGGAGAGAGGACCCCACGCCGGAGCAGGGGGATGCCCGAAGGAGGCTGGGACCCCGTGGGAAGCCTACGTTGGAGCAGGCTCCTGGCAGGACCTGTGGCCCCGCGGAGAGAGAGAGGAGCCCAGGCTGGAGCAGGTTTTCTGGCAGGACTTGTGACCCCGTGGGGGACCCACGCTGGAGCAGGCTGTGCCTGAAGGACTGCAGCCTGGGGAAGGGACCCACGCTGGAGCAGTTCATGGAGGGCTGTCTCCCGTGGGAAGGACCCCACGGTGGAGCAGGGGACAAGCGAGGAGTCCTCCTCCCCCTGAGGAGGATAGAGCAGCAGAGACGACGTGTGATAGACTGACCCCAACCCCCATTCCCTGTCCCTCTGTGGCTCTGGCAGGGGAGGAAGTAGAGAAAATTGTGAGCAAAGTTAAGCCTGGGAAGAAGGGAGGGGTGGGGGAAAGGTGTTTTAACTCTTGGGTTTATTTATCATTATCCTACCCTGATTTGATTGGTAATAAATCAAATCAATTTTTCCCTGAGTGGAGTCTGTTTTGCCCATGACTGGAATTGCTGAGGAATTCCTGTCCTTACCTCGACCCAGGAGCCTTTCATTATATTTTCTCTCCCCTGTCCAGCTGAGGAGGTGGAGTGATAGAGTGGCTTTGGTGGGCACCTGGAGTCCAGCCAGGGTCAACCCACCACTATTACATACCTTCTGGCAGTTGTCATAGTAATGCTAAGTGGGTTTTCTTTGCATTATTTTTCGTATGATGCATGAAGAAAATATTGCACGGTGCTATATAAAAGATGGATACTTTCTATCAATTCACAAGCAGTTGTCCCCCAGGAACATTTATACACATTCTTATTTTTATGATGGTTTATTGATGGGTTGGTATTGCTGCAGTACAAAAAGAGTCTGAGTGTTCTTCTAGGAGTAAATGACAACATGCGCACACACACATAGACACACACAGATCCTTTGTTCTCTCTCTGCTGATGTAGAATTTAAAATGCAGAAAACCAGGCATCATCTTCTTGTGGGTTATCAACTTGCAAAGCTTGTCTACTCCCCCTGTGCTGAGCATACTCTTTTCCCCTCCCCTTTCCCTTCTTGTTCCTGGGGAAAAAAAAAAAAAAAGGTAAAAAAAAAAGAAAAAGAAGAAAAAAAAAAGAATTTGGCCTATTGCTGCAAACTCTCAATCCCTTAGATTCAAGCTTGATCCTCATTCCCTGCCCATGATGCAGAAAATTTTCCCAGTTGTCACTGGTCCCTAGAGGACCCCTCTTCTCCAGCTTCCATGGCACCAGACCTCAAACCAGTGTATTCAACCCTTCTGTGGTGGCACACACTGCTCACCCTTGTAGTATATGCTAAGCAGCTGGACACTTGCCAAGATGATAATTTAAATTATTTTTAAGAGTCACTACATAGAATCATAGACTCATAGAATAGTTTAGGTTGGAAGGGACCTTTAACGGTCATCTAGTCCATCAACGGATGTGGAATTGTGCTTCAGGTCAGACAGCAGCATCTTCCATCTTGGACAAGATTTAAGGCTAAAAGAATATGTTTACTTCAAAACATAAATTTACAATACAGAGCATTAGAAAGACAAATACATACATACATACTTACATGTACAAATAAAGCGAGATACTAAGTTCTGTTAACATTATTAAGGTTATTTTGGATTAGTTACCTTTTAATCATTATCTAACTACTAAGTTGTAAACATCATCTAGATATGATATTGGCTGTTTCAATATGTCAGCTCTCTAGCTGTCTTTCTCTTACAGTAAATTGAACTTTCCAGCTCTCCTCTTAGAAAAGGGTTTCTTTGCTTAAGATGACTGCTGCTGCCCTCCCTCCTCTCCATCACTACTCTCCTTATTTCCAAGGGGTGTGGAAAGATGCTTCGAAGGGACTTTTCTCCTCTGCTGCCCCTTAGTCATTCCCTGTTCCTGTGACTGGGGTTTCTGCTACTGTGATGGAGTGATGAGAGATTTACCTTCCCTCCTCATCCCCCGGGTTCTTTTATTAGTACAGGTACCAGCAATCTTAATTATATATTCTATGCCTCAGTCTTCTTGTTTCTATTAGAACTTTAAGAAGACATACCGTGCAACTTCATACATTTTTTGATGAGAAATTGTACCATGTAGTATTACATTTATAACTAGTAATATTCTGTTAACAGAGTATGAAGACCAAGCATGGTACTACAGATGTTGAAATTAGGAGTGGAATATCTTAACTGACAAACACATTGACTTCTGCCTGCAGACTCTTCGAGTTATGAGCTTTCGTCTGGAATATCTTGCTATACTCCTATAATCCTTTCCTTGTAGTATCCATAAGGCTAGGGTCTCATTTTCAAAGCAATGCACAAGGTGTCCCGAGCAAAGTCCTTTACTGGCATATGGACCCTGAGACTGCCTTCTGCCCACAGCTTCCCCAAGGCACTTTTTTCTGAAAAAATTTGCTTGTGACTCCTCTTCTGCATGCCATTGCATGTGTGCAGTGTCCCCATGCTCTCATTGTACCCAACATGCGGTTTTACCGAGTCTCTTGACTCCGTGAGTCAATAAAAGAAACTACAAGTTATCCATGAGAAAGATCCTACAAAAGATCCTTGGGTCGCAAACAATGGCAGAAGCCATACTGCAAACACACCTGCAGCAGCTCATCTCTAAAGATATAATAAAATCGCCCAACCCTTTTCTGCTAGCATTAACAGGCATTCCTGTATTTCTATTTGCTGCTTTTTTAATTGTAGAAGTAATGAAAACTTGCAGTAAGTTATGAAGTTGAAGCTTTTCTCCTGCTCTTGTTTTTTGGCACTACACCAATTCTTGCCACCTCATTCCTTGAGCAACAGTATATTAAGCGATGTGACAGATGTTAGTCACGTGTGGTCTCTTTCTTTTTAGTTGCTCACTTTATGTCACTTTCAATCCTCAGGTGGTGTAAATTAGAGCAGCACCATAGATTGATGATGGCTTATGCCAGGGGACAAATCTTTCTCTTAAACCTGAGCGATAAAAACCCTTCTGAAACAAATTTGAAAAATATCCTCCCTTGGCTTTTTATTTTATTTTAGAACAAAAGGCTTGAAATAACTGTTTGCAGCACTCCTTCAAATGCTAAGTAGCTCTTTTACATTTTTTCCTAAGCATGTACGCACACACAAATTTTGGAACTAAAATAAAAAGATGAAAAAGCAAGGGTGAGTAGTCTTGAATGATTCAATAAACTGTGAAAGACTATGAATTATGGAAAAGCAGAATGAAATGATTAGAGGCCTAAAAGCCAGGAAGATGACACCCACCTTTTAATGTCAAAACTAAATGGACCCATTTATAATCCGAGATTACCTTTGATTTTTCTCATGCTTGGTATTTTCATGAATTGCGAGTTTAAATGTACATACAGCTGTGTTGATTCGTTATCTCTTCCCACTGATTTTCACACACATTTAATGTGGGTCTAACCCCATTGCTTTTGACAGTCTATTGACTTCATTGGCTTCCTGCTGATCTGAGCTGCTGTTAGTGAGACAGGAATCAGGTCCTGCCTCGCAGCACTGTCTCTCTTGATGAAATTTTGAATGCAAACCTCTTCCCATTCTAAGAAGGCCATTCAGTCATCTCAGATGGCATTCTGTTGAGCAATTCTCCCTCCTTCAAGCAGCTGAGCACACTGTGAAATCGGAGAGGATGAAATTGGGGCTGGAGACGATCTCATTTTCTTTCCTTAAAGCACAGGTTGTTGCTAGCAGAAGCATCCTCTGGTGAACATTCTCATAATCAGTAAGACTGACACATAGTTGTCCTAGAACCAAACCAATTAACCTTTTGGGGGTCACTTCAGATACATCATACATATCTTTTCCCCCTCCCCACACTGTTCTTGGTTTTGTTCATTTCTTTGTCCGATCCATGAAGGCTGCTGATACATATGTATTCACTGGGAGAAGCCTGGGCTTGGCCAATTGTCGTTTCACACCATAGTTGATGCTCCAAGCTCAAGTTCTGAATTATTAACATGCAGTGAAAAGGTAGTCTTGTTCCCAAATATTTAAGAATTATCTTGCTGATTTACACGATACCCATTTAGGCAACTGCAGCAATTCCTTTGAAGCCCTTTACCTTGCATGTCTCAGCAGCGAGGGCGGCCGTGGTGTGTGCCATCTGCCGCGCATCGTTCAAACAACGTCGTGGCCACGGTGGGATTGCGCTGAGGGCTTTGATGTGCTCTGGGGCACAAAAAGTGTTTTGATGCACCCTAGGGAACAGACATAGAGAAGCCCTGGCATGAATGGCAGTAAAGACTACAGCTGGTCAAAGCACAGATGATATAAATGACAGATTCCCCTTTGCTAGTGGCATATAAAGGTTTGTTGGAGAGACCCAGGACTGCAGCGAGGGAATGGAAGCCTGACGTAAAAAATGCATAAACTCTAGGGTCTTGCACTAGTTCTGATAAATAATTTCTTTGCAGCTTGCAGCTCTATTAACATAATTTAAACTGGGGTTTTTATGCAGTAACTCTACTCAGACTGTCTCTGAGGGGCTGCTAATGTGCTGTTCCCCTTTTCAAAGCTATTTAGTCTGGAAAAGCCCAGAGGGCTGTAAGGAGACTTGAACTGGGGCCCGGTGGTAAGCAGCATTGCTTGCCTATGGCTTCAATTCTGGGAACGTGTCAATGCGGCGTTATTGCTTTGTTGTGACTTAGGCTTTGTATTCCACCATTGTAGCACAGAAAAACAACAATAAAAGATTTCACTATGGGAGGTGAAAATGAATTCCAGTCTAGTTTGTCTCTTCCCTGTAGCAAGACAACCACTCATTTATATGACTAAAAAGGACCATTATACCGTTTTCTAATCCATACAGTTTATGCTGTTTGTTTATTATTTTAATTGGCAGCAAACATTAGGCACTTATGTAGACACTGGGAAAAAAAGGAAAAAACTTTTTCAATAAAGTATTCACTGTAGCTCTATCTCCATAAAGCACAACTTGTACTGTGGGAAAGTACCCCTGACTACAGATGGATTGGAAATGGTGCTAGGGACATTCTGGAGCAGGCTCTTCCCAGTAGGATTTTGTTATTCACAGAATTTTGTAGAGTTCAGTGCATAAAACTTGAATAATACGTACTTGGGAAAGAACAGCCAGTTCTGGCTAAGGGAAGTGTCTTTTTCTATGACAAATGGTATTTCAGACCAAAAAACAGAGAAAATTTTCTTGTTGCTTTGTTTTCATAAAAACTCTTTACTTTTCCATTGAGTGGAATGGGAAGGCATTAAAGTGAGAGCCTGCCTATAAAGCTCCCTTTCTGACCAGCTTTACTAGCCACACTGGCAAAGAGTTCAAATTGGAAATGTTTATTAAAGATTAGAGGCTTTTGCATTTGCAAAATAAATGAATAAACAGAAAACAAATTGGCTGAAGTAGTCAAGTAGTGATTTTGATCATCTTCTGCAGATACTTGAGGGACATCAGTTTAAATCACAGCTAGGAGAATTTCTATAAGTTGGCCCAAATGAAAGAAAAGCTAACTTACTATAACATAAGACAAATGCCACTGACTGCCTTTAGAGCCAAGGCCATATTTGGAAAGCGGTTGTTAGCTCAAATGTTAGAGGCTCACACGTGTGATTGTGAAGATCTTCAGCTACACAGCTGGGTCAAGGCCGTACAAGAGGGGTCTTTCAGTAAAATGACTGTAGGCTTAACCAACAGCAGAGCAGTGAATTTGCTGACACCCTGGGTACCTTCCAGCACTTGTAATCTGGATCAGCTAAAAAAAATATTAAAACTTTACACTGTTCTCATCATCAGTAAAATTTCCCTGCCCTGTTGCATAAACACTCAAAAAGGAAACCGCTTGGGACAATCCCATCGAGTAGAGAGAATTAATTTGGCAAAGAAAATGTTCTTAACTGTGGGGTCCTGGACCCTTGCTTTGTAAAAGCAGCAGTGACAGCCAGGTTGTCTGCTCTCTTCACTCGCAAGAGAAGACAAACTAAAAGGAGCATTTTTAGGTGTAGAAATATAGGTTGTATAACTTCTATAACATAACAGAAACTTATAGTATAATATAGGTCTTATATATGTATAAATAGATGTAAAATATATGTGTATATGTACATGTATAAATATATATATTCTGTACAATCACTTGGTGTACGTGTATGTTTGTGGCTAGAGCTGGCGACATACTGTACAGTGAAATTTCATTTAAAAATAAGGCTTTGTTAATTTCTAAAATATTTTTAATTTTCTGTTAATTTTATTATGATTTTATATGATCTAATGAAAGATGTCCCTATCCGTGGCAAGGGCGTTTGGACTAGATGATCTTTAAATGTCCCTTCCGATCCGAAGTGTTCTATGATTCTATGATTTTATTGCTGTAAATTCAAGAGAAATATGGAAAACCTGGTTAGAAGTGAGCATCTCTATTTTTGTACTTGAAATGATTCCTTTTGTTCTAGAAAGTCAATTTTTTTCAGAGTTGTTCTCTTTTTTCCCTGAAGTTGAGGAGTACTTAAAATCAGCAATTCTTAGGTCAAACAGAAATTGCGTTTATTCAGAAATGTATTGGCATTTGTGAGATGCTTTGTTTTTAAATTTGGTGTTTGGTAAAATATATATATATCAGTTTACCATATGTTTATGCCAACTGAAATAATTTTATTCTCACTTGCTCCAAATTGTCTGCAAGCTGAAAAATCATGTACTCACACAGTAATCTTTACAACAGCAGCCTGGCTATTTGTCTTGAGCTACCAACTGGAAAAGAAAAACTAATAGCATCTATATAGCAGTTAATGTGCACTTGTATTTAATTGGTATCAGCAACATTGTTAAAAAGAAAATTAAGTAAGTAGCCATTTAAGTAAGCAGAAATCTTCATTGTTGTTAGGTTGAGATTGTTGTTGTTGTTGTTGTTATGCAGGACTCATAAGCTGGGAGTAACTCTAGTACCAAACCCCAACATAAATCAGTTCTTGAAAGCAATATTGTTCAACACCATCTTGCTTTTCGGCTTTCATTTTAGATCTACTGGAGCTTGGATACAAATAGATCATTTATATTCACACATTTATTTTTAAATAGTTTCATAATGAAAACTCTGTTCCTTTCCATTGGTGTGTGCATGCTTCGCTATTATAAACTAGAATGTGTGGAAGATTAGTTGCTCCTACTTGTAATGTAAATTGCGTAGTGTACCAAAAGCATTGCTTATCCTCTGTAAATATTTTATTTGAATTTAATACTCTTGTAAAACTGTATTAACAGTCTTCCCCTGATTATTATTGTTTGTTTTCTTTTTCTTTTCTCAGCTCCCCCTTTTCATGTCTGGGGGGAAAACATGTTAATTCATAGTGGAATTTGCATAAATATTTAAAATGGTTACATTTGGCATTAGTGGGACTGTTGCACTAGAAAACCTGGGGTAAAGATGCACTACTAACTATTATACAGGTAGATCACTTCAAGGTTAGGCATGTAAGATAAATGTAGGTCAGCGATACCAAAAACATTTTATTGTTTATCACTGTAATAATAAGAGATGATGAAATCATTTTAATCTATTGTTTTCAGAAAGTACAAAAATTCAAACTGGTTTTAGTTGTGCAAACGGAGATCTAAAATTGTCAAGCTTCAGGCCTTGCTGAAGAAGTTATCTGTTTTAAAAATGATATTTTAAAGAAAAAATGGCATTCCTTTTGTGTCTATTCTGACCCAGCCTTCCTATTGTAAAATCTAGGCAAGAACAGCTGGACAAGCTCTGAACCACAACATTACGAGTGAATTGGAATAACTGTTCATATTTCCTCTATTCTTATTGTTCATAGCTTTCCTCAAGGGGGAGGATGTAGATTTTTAGACTGATTTGACATGAGGTATGACATAGGTTACATGTCAAATCAGAGTTTAAATCAGAATGGGTTTTTTTTCTCACTTGCTAATTGAATAAATAAAAAGTCACAGCTGACAACTGTGAGAACTTTCAGTAAATTCTTATTCATGAGGAAAATAAGAAGTGATGTTAAAGAAAAAAATGGATACCAATTTATGAGATTTCTCAAATATTTAAAAATTTTGAATTTCCAGATGATGGAGTTTTGTTCAAAGTTGCTGAGTAGGAGGAGTGGAATCATTTTGTATTGTTCATACCCAAAGACAACTTGAGAAATTAAATATACCAGGAACATAGGTTACTGACGTTCAATTTGCATACCGAGCACTTACAGAATATTTAGCAGCTGCAAATGGTGTCCTCATCTCTGTCAATTAAAATACAATAATTCTGTTTTGAACCGCAGAGTCAAAACTGAAAAAAGTGATGGATCTGAATGTGAATGCTGGAAGTTGGAAATGGGCCCGTGTTGAAGGGAATTGCTCAAAGGGTTGAAGTGTGTAGTACTCAGAAGTGGTTTTCCTGTTGAAGAGCAAGTATATAGCATTTTAAAAGAAGTGAGATCTTCATATAAAGAAGAATTATCAATATTATAAAAACCCTAGTGTTTTACAGCTATTTTTTTACACCATTTCACGAGAGCAGTCACTGAAAACGGTTTTACTAAGAAAGTGCCTGTTGCCTCATACTACATACCACACTAAATGTCTATCTTTATAATTTTGAAAGAGCTGTTTCCCTTTCCCCTCCTCTACCTTTTAAACACCTATACAAATTTATTTCAGTCCATAAGGGTGACAAGGGGATCCTTTTGCAGAATCAGGCGCTGCCTGTGAAAACGCTTCCTGCAGCAGCATTGCCTTTGACTGATGCTCTCCGTGATCCTTCCTCAAAGCGTTGAGGTTTCTCAGGAGGTTTCACTGGTCTTGCTGATGACGTGGTCAGTGTTAAACAGATGAGCCTGGGGATGTATATTACTCTTCACTGCCTTATGGCTAAATACCGTGCACGGGCAGAGATAAGGAAGGTCTGCTGTCGAAGTTTATAACAAATTTGTAGGAGTGGTAGGGGTCAACGCTGTTCAAGCTGTAAGGCACAGCAATGCTGTGAACACAGAACCCCTCCTGCTAAGTGATAAGTGTTATTTGCAGAATAGCAACCCACTCAGATTTGCCATCATTCAATATTATGAACCATGCCAAGGAAAACGAAGCTGCAGTGGTTCTGTTTATGAACTGCTTTGGCAGTTGCCTTTCTGCCATCGGACGTTTCATGGGACAAATGTTTGCTTTTCAGTGGTATACGCTGGTTGACTTCAGCGCTGGTCTGGGGAGAAGGCTTGTACCTGAGAATACAGTTTTAACCAAGAAAGAGAAAACTTCATAAATGTTGATCTTCAGCACAGACTATACCTTGGCAAATTGTCAATGCACAATAATGTTTGTAGGTTAATTAGTTAGGGATCACTTGTGTCTCAGAGGTTTAAATTCAGCTCTGAATTGCTCATCAGGCAGTCCAATTGATTTTGGTGGAATTACAGAAGGTCTAAGAGTCAAATTTGCCCTGAGAACAGATAAAATATGCAAGAGAGATTCAGTGCAACACAAACCGTAACCCACTGGCTTATTACTGAAAACTCACTCAGCTTTATTGCCCTCAAGGGTGTGCAGAGAGGGCCCTATTAGGAAAAGTCCCTCCTGCAGCTAAGGAATAAGATAGCACCAGTGCACTTTAAGTTATACAATATCACAGCTTGTTGCTAATGTTGCAAAGTTTGGCTTGTGATTGCATCGAGGCATGGTTTATTGGGGGGGGGGGGGGGAGGGGGGGGGCACGTTAAGAGCCATGAGCATTTACTTCTTCTGCCTGATCTGGAATACAAGTATCCAAACTGTCTAAAAGCTATTCCGTCTCATGTGAGGAAGAACTGTAGCTGCCCAGAGGTACCTACAAACACCCAGCTGGAAATACTAAGCATGACCTTCATTTACAGCCTGACACGCTGTTGGCGTTCTGCTCCCTATTTCCTTAGGGATCCAGAGAACACAAACAGGAGAAGAATTGTTCATGAGAGAATTTGGCAGGATGGGGAGAAACAAGGACAGGGACAGACAGCTGTTAATGTGTCTCTCAGAAAGAATCTCACTAGCAGGTGATGCACTGCAGAATTGGTACCTTCAAATATCGAATGGGAAAACTGGTTACGGTCTAACTTCTGTTCATACTGTTAGGGCAAGGGGAAAAGCCATTGCTGGGGAGAGTATAAGAGATAAGGTCCTCTCTTTTTTAATCTAACCCGACAAATAAACTCTGATTGACTAAAGTCATGGAAGATGCACTTACACAAAAAACTCTGCAAGGAGGAGCACAATCACACTCGAGATGGCTTCCCAAGGGAATGAAGGCTGAATAACTGTAGGCAAACACATCTAACCAAACAGTCCCTGATTGTCAGGATTTGTGTACGCAATCAAGTTATTCTGCAAATAGTGCAGGACAAAACACAAAGCATCAGAGCATTTTTTGACCAGATTTCCTGCAAAGGGATGAAAAATATCAGAAGTGTTTGGAAGAGAATGAGGTTGCTTTGCTACATGTCTCTCTGCTTCCAGCCCCTTTTTGCTGGAAGGTGTGACAGCGGTTTAGATTGGGGTCACAGGAGCTCAGATCGGTGGTCTAGTGGTCACTCTATCTCCAAGGAAACAAAAGCACCCGCAGTTCCTAGAAAGCTTGAATTTTAGTCCTGTTCAGAAAGGAGTCAGCCTGAATATCGCAGACTTCTTGTCTCCAGGAGTCAGTGTCTGGGATACTGATAAGCTGCTTGAAAGAGGAGAGATGAGATTCTAAGTACATTTGACACACTGGAGTAAATTGAGTCTTTAAAGTTAAGATAAGGCCTTTTATTTTAAGGGGAGCAAGCGATTTATCAAATCATGCTGAGGCTAAGGCATTCTGCCAAAAATAACATTAACTCCTTTCTAATTCATACTTGACATGTTAAATGGTAGGTCCCTGCAACGGGAAACTCGCCTCTTAAAGTTACATTCTGGTTGCTTTGTGTGGACTTCTAGCTGCTTCGGCAAGTGCCCGTGCTTCTTGGACCTGCAATTGCTGTGATTATTTTAGGCATGGAAGTCACGACTTACTTCTTTTTTGGGAAGTGGAAAAAAATGAGGGGGAACTTTTCCATTTCAGAAAATGTAGTTTGTGGCTGTTTCCTAGAAAAAAAAACACCTATTAATTTACCAGCAGGGAGTTCATTTGTGGATCTTTAGCCAGGAAAAGCAAATAAACAAGGAAAAAAATAAAAGGTTATTTCTTTTTGTGACACCTGAAGTTGGTTGAGACTGTTATAGTTTTGCTGTTCCGCGCACACTTTTTCCTTCGGTCTTCGGGTGGAAAAAAAAGATGAAACGTTATTCATTCTTTTTTCTTTTTCTCTAAGCACTGCCTAATCACCTATTCCATATTTCAGAGGTGATGCGCACAGGCAGTGATCTCTGTGATGCAGTGCCACGCAATTACCCACTCATGTTAACGGTAGTGATTTTGACCTGTTTGTAGGTTCCTCTCCTAGGTTTTGAGTTGCGCCGAAAGCTGCTGTGCAGCCTCAGCCTTGTGCTTTGTGTTTCCAAGATGGAAACAGAGTGTGGGAGGTGGAAGGATGGTACAGGGCAGAGCTGTGAGGATACAGACCACGTTTGGCTGCAGAGGACTTCAGAGTCCCAAGAGCATCCCAAAAGCGCACAGGTCCTAGAAGAGGTTTGTTATAACGTCTCTGGTGCATTCTGCTGCAGAACTTTGTGCGAAAGGTTTTTCTTCCCCTAAGTGCTTTGCAACACGTGGTCTTTGTGTATAAATAGCAGACCTGAAGCCAGAGTTTGCTTCTTCACCGTGTGGTAGTTTTTCTGCGTTGTCCTGATGATAACCTCATAACTTTTTCAGACCTGACCTCTCTGTGCTCCTTTCCAGTTTTGCGGTAATACCACTGGTACAGTGCACCCCTGAATAAACTCAGTAGTTTTCTCCCACTTCACGCAGCTGCTGTTAATGTTTAAATCATTTGTCAGAAAGTAGCAGACCAGGGCTCTCCAGCCCCACACTTCTAATTTTTATCATAAAAGAAGGGATATTCATGAATGAAACACTTTCTTGCGTTCTGTATTGAGCTTTTCTTTAAGACAAAGAAATTTGCATCCTCCTTTCAAATAAGGAACATAGTTACATGAAAATAATTTACTGAAGAGTTAACTGTGATAAATTCAGTCCAGTCTGACAGTCCAATTAATTCATGTAATCAAAAAATTAAAAAGAGGTCTCATAATCGGTACAGTGTTTCACCTCATGGTACGAAGGGAATAGAGGGAGGGAAGAGTCCTCAAGACTCCTTGACTAAATTTGCCTAATCCTTTGGTTTATCAAATGAAGGGAACAGCCCGGTGCACGACAGCGAAGAATTCATTTCCACTCCAATGAATACAGCAAGAGAAAGTGCCCTTTTTAATCAGACAGATTAAATAGGAGCTGTTTCATGCCAAATCAGTGACTTCAGCAATTATAAAAGAAACTGGACATGGACATGAAACCTGTTCCAATTAGTTTCCATTAACGAGTTCTTTGGAGCAGTTTGTGAAAGCAGTAAACAAATGAAACTAAGAACAATTGCAATATGCAATATGTTTTTCATTATCCTAAATACTTTACTTTCTTGAAGAACCTTAATAGCAACTCTCTGAATCTGAAATGAATTCAGATGCTCATATTCATATTATCTGCTTTTTTTTTTTTCCCCATAGCTGATTTTTATGACCTGAAATCTGATTCTCTTTGTTGGTATGTGCACAGAACATGTTCTTTTCACATTTACTTAACAAATTGCACAGCATTAGGTAACAACGGTATGAGCATTGTCCAGGTGTGGCACCCATCAAGTTGCGTTTGTTTGTGTGTGTGTGTGTGTGTACGTAGGTGTCTCTACAGGTGAGGTACCTGCGCAGAGTGAGGATCCAGGATCCAGGAGCAGCTATTGGCTGCCCTGTGTGTCCACGGCCAGTTCCTGGGGGATCTGTACTGGTTGGGGAGCAGGGGGCTCTATTGCCTCTGTTGGGCATCTCCAAATGCCCCTGGCCTGGGCCAACTTCAGACCATCCCCAGACACTGTTTGGAAGACTGGTATTCAACCTGGGCTACAACTGCAGGAACTATATTAACAATCTGATGGTATGGATGATGTTAGACCGTTACAGAGCCTCTGCCCTTTTTTTGTTTGGCTTAGGTATATAGATTTATCCACCAAGGCCCCAAATGGGCACACCTGGATACCCAGATCCTTAGTGATTTCACCAGACGGCCTTTTCCGAATAACCTTCAGCTGTCATTGGCTTTTCTGTAATACAAATTGGATTTGTTGTTATTCTTGGTGTTGGCCCCCAGAGTGTCTTTAAACATATGAACGAATTCTGCATCTCTTCCTTCCTGCTTCACTTATGTCTCTTCATGCTTCCCATTATGGCAACACTGTCTGCTCTAAAATACCTAATGCAAAAGCTGCAGCCATTCTCATGATGATCCTCCTATTTTCCCAAATTAAACTAAACTCCGGCTCCTTACATGTGCTTCTTTCCTGGTTTCAGCTGGGATAGAGCTAACTGTCTTCCTAGTAGCTGGTACAGTGCTATGTTTTGAGTTCAGTATGAGAAGAATGTTGATAACACACTGATGTTTTCAGTTGGTGCTCAGTAGTGTTTAGACTATAGTCAAGGATTTTTCAGCTTCTCATGCCCAGCCAGGGCACAAGAAGTTGGCACAGGACACAACCAAGGCACCTGACCCAAACTGGCCAACGGTGTATTCCATACCATGGGACGTCCCATCTAGTTTAGGAACTGGGAAGTGGAGGTGGGGGGCAGGGAATCGCTGCTCGGGGACTGGCGGGGTGTCGGTCGGCGGGTGGTGAGCAATTGGCCTGTGCATCATTTGTACATTCCAATCCTTTTATTACTACTGTTGTCATTTTATTAGTGTTATCATTATCATTATAGTTTCTTCTTTTCTGCTCTATTAAACCGTTCTTATCTCAACCCAGAAGTTTTACCTTTTTTTTCCCGATTTCCTCCCCCATCCCACTGGATGGGGGAAGTGAGTGAGCGGCTGCGTGGTACTTAGTTGCTGGCTGGAGTTAAACCACGACAGCTTCCTTATTAGTTGCTACCTTATTGCCACCAGTTCATTGGTCAGAGGGTCCTCCTGTACCAGTGAAGGAGCCATACTACTGCTCCTTCTGCTAAATTTCCTTCTAGCTCAAAATCTCTTCTTTTCCACTGTGCTTCCTTATTTTGCCTTTGATGTTATCTGTTCATAAAAACGTAATGAGAACTAAATAGTTGTGTCTCCTACTGTATTTTGCCAACTTTATTGCAAAGCCAAAACAGATGCCTCGAGTCTCAGACATCTTTCTGTCTTCTCTCTTCTTCATTCATCATAAACATTAGCAATGGATTTTTTTTTTCTTTCTCTAAATATTTGGTGGACAGATGATTGAGCTTTTCTGTTTGTTTGTTTGCTCGTTTCTTTTTCCTAAACCTGTATTTCAACACAAACATGACTGCAACTTGTTGTAGAAAGAAGCTTATAAGGGATAATAATTCTTTCTTCCCTAGACCACTAAACCTCGTTTGTGGAATAGCTTATTTTGGAAACTCCCACAGAGGAGATAGGTGAAATTTTCCTTGCGGGAAATGCTCTGTTTGGGCTCAGATAGCACAAGGCAACTCTAACCTGCCCCAGACCTTGTGCAGGTGGACATATCGTGTTTTGGGAAAGCAGCCGCCTTCCTCACCCTTCACTCCCAGCACTCTTCTCTTTATGTGAATTTTCAGTTCATTATACTCCCTGCTCTCAGACCCCACACATTCCTAGAGTTAAACAAACTTCAGAACACAATTACGTTTTGTTCATGTCTCGCAGACAGTGAGGTAAACATTGTTTATGTATAAAGTCGTGATTTCAGACTAGACATAAGAGCCATGCTAGAATCCTTAAAGTTCAGCACCAGCCCAAGCAAAGGACACCCATCCACAATGCAAATTAAATTCCTTTATTTTTCAGCAGGAGAGTATGATTCTAAAGTAAAATTCAGATATTCACTGAGGTGCTTTTGTGTTCATTATGTGTGAGGTAGTTATATTGAAGAATCTCACTTGAATATTAATTTCCTTGAGTTGGGCAAGATCTTGCAAAACTGAAGGTTTGTCCTAGCATCTTCAATGCAAAAATTGAAAGTGTAGACATTTCCAGCCATTGACCACTGTGCTCTTGTGCTGTACCAGACTCCATTTTTTTATGCTAATTTTTCAGATTGTTGCTCTCTTTCTAATGCATGTATAATATTACTTTAGCAGACTAATATTATTGCAATTTCATTTTAAGACCCCCGTTTCAGAGAATTACATCTCTGCTGTTTCACTCTGACCTGGGCTAGAGTTTTGCAGGCAACAGATCAATATTGGGTAATCCTCTCTTTATTTGGAGGAGTCTGTTACGACTGGGTAGAGCTAACAAATATGGAAATTGCTAGTAACCAAAGACCTCTCCAGTGGAGTTGCAAAACTGGTAATTCTATTCAAGACCTGTTTGTTGCTGTTTGATCTGCACAGCATAAAATGTACCAAGCCAAGCATCTGCTAACAGAAATGTGCAGATTGGAAATGCAGAGAGCCTTTCCTCTGACTGGGGAGCTCTAGCAGCTGCATAATCCTGCTCTCACAGTTTGGCAGGAAAGGTCCAAAACCGGGAGGAAAAGAAATAAAGCAGCTGTATCCGTTCGGTGCTTCACAACCCTCTACACTGCAATAAACTTGGCAATGCAACCAAGTCTTTTCCCCCTGTACCTCTGAATTCAGAGAGTTGAGGAAAATCATCAGCATAGTTCTAAAACATAACAACATCCTGACTGGGGACTTTGAGTGTAGTAATGAATAATATATAATAGGGTTTAGAAAAGAAACTATTGGTGGAGATTTATAGATAAGAAGGCTCTCTGCAAGAGTGGGCAGAGCTTATAATAATAATGAGGCTTCTGTATGCCTGGACATAACTTTTTATTTTTCCTGTGCTTCTTAAGATTTCATTTGAATGTGTTGTGGGTGCCTGCTTTTGGCAGCTGAACAGTTTGTATTCTTGGCACAGGGCATCTGTATCAAACAAAGAATATGGGAATGCAGATCTAAATGAACTTGTATGCACTGTGTTTGAATTGATGTCACTGGAGAAACCCCAACATCTGTTTTGCAGACTGCTGTGGAAGAATTCAGCTTTTAGGAATACATGTCTCTTAGGCATTTTTTTGTCTGTAGTCTTCCTTATTCTAAGGAAAGAGTAGATGGAGATGGGCAGTGTTTGCTTTATCTTCAACGTAATCTGAAAAGCAATAGGGAGAAGTGTTCCGAGTTTGTCACTGAGCATCAGCCCATTAATACTTGCATGTGCTGTGAGTGCCAAAAACGCCTGTACAAAAGAATATTTAATTTTTGTGTACTCTACCACAAAGGATCTTAGACCATGCTATGAGACATGCAAAAATGCTTCTGCTTTTATGAATACAGATACAGAATTTTATTAACACAAATAGAAATGGTTCACGTGATTAAAGTTTCCAAGTGTGTTCAAACAGACCATGGAGAGTTTTGCTGAATTCTTCCCAAAACAGGAACTGGGAGGATTTTAAAAGCCTTGTACAGACACTTAATCTGTAATAGAACAAGGAAAATTACCTAATGTCACAAGTCCATTTATGATTTGAGGCCAGTTGATCTTTCTAGTGAGGTATCATTACTGCTGTAGACACATGTATTACTAAATGATGTCTGCTTCCATCGCATGCTGCAAAGATTTTATTTTCACATTTGCCTCCAAATGTTGATGGCTCTGGGGTTAATTGAATGAAGGATATGCAGCAGAAATGCTAGAGAATGAACTGCTGACAATCAGCTATAAACTAGTTTTGAAAATGTATGCATGTACTTCTACCTCAGCATAGTAACGAAGAAAGTGCATAGACGCTATAGTGTTATGGCCTTTTCTATATCTTGTCAGCAAATTTTGTAATATGGTAGTGGTGTACGTGTGTCTGAATTGTGCAGATAATGCATATCATGAATAAATATTTTGGCAACATAAGATTGCTTTCTTCTAAGTCTTAATTTGTGCTTTTTGTCTGCAAAAGTCATCAGTGTGCACACCTTGTGTACAACTTTTTTTTTTTTTTTTCCCTTATTATTGTTGCTGTTATTAAAGAGTGCTTAGCAATGCTTAGCCAGTCATACCACTCAAACAACTGGCAGGTGGCTTGTTCTACAGATGGATAAACACTAGCACATGTTAAACTGCAAATATCTAGAAGTGTTTTGTCGCATATTTGTTGACCATCCAGCCATCTGCCTGATTTTCTCTAAAGTACAGCCCATGGTGGTTTGACAGAGAGTGAAAGTGGTGTAGTATTGGTACTAAGGTTCCTAATCGTCCTTGTAGCATCCCAGTGAAACCTTATTTGCCAAAATCTAAATTATATGGGCAGATGTATAGACTGGGAAGTATTCCAGATACTCTTTAAATATCAAAAGGTTCAACGCCAGGTACAGTAAAAGTATGATCCTTGACTGTATCATCACATCAAGTACTACCAAGGAGGTGCTTTGCATAAAATAGTGATGAGGACTTCAGACACTTGAGGGAAAGGAAAAAGCATCAGTTCCTAGCAGGCAGAATCCTGTTCCTCAGTCTTTAAGGTACTGAAATCCCAGGATGATACAGCACTCATATCTACAGCGGTGTTGGCTAGCTTATGTGGTACTCATCCAGGTACCGGCAACATGCATTTCTAAAGGTTACATAGGCTTTAAAATAATTCATTTGGACTAATTTATTGAAGACAAAAATTAATCCAGGGATATTAAACACAAAGACACCACCTGTGGCTCAGGAAGTCCTGATACACAGGAGGCTGGATGACTGTGTGTCGAAAAGTATTGCTGTGGAGCTGCACTAGTTTAGACTGTTCTCTAGTATATGTCTTTTATTACATGTTCTAGTAGGGTATACGTCTTTTGATCTCACCTGATATAACTGGGTTTTGTTCCAGTTCCACAGCTGAGTTACTCTACAGCAATAATCACAGTATTATGTATTATTGCTCTTATTTTTCTTTCTATTTGGAGTATATGGTTTCTGGGTCAGGAACTATCTCCACCTCTGTATTTGTTCAGTGCCTGACAGAATGGAGCTGAGATCTCAAAGGGTGCTTAAGATAATATTAAAGTATAAAAGTTCATTCGTGTCCCTTAGGTAAAGCTGTATACAGTGGCCTGGGAAGTCCTAAGTCTGTTATGAGAAGGAAATATAATAGTTAAGACCTGTTTAGGAAATTCAGATTTTTTTCTGCCTTTTTGATTCCAAGGGGGAATTTTTTTGTCATGATATAACCCATTTGGGCTTGGGGATAGGAAGGTCATTTTCCAGGAGAGGAAATCATAGCATAACATATCTTTTTTTTTTTTTTTTTTTTTTTTTTTAGTATGTCTTTCCTCCAATCTTCATCATTCATTTTGGCTAAAGAATTATTTCTGGGAAAAAAAAAAAAAAAAGAAAGGAAAAAAAGGATAGGTTCAATATATAGCACTCTGCTGAATATACAGTTCTTACAGAGGTGCCTGACTCCAAATTTTATGTGTCTCTAAACTAGCATAGTTGCACCAGGACTTTGGAAGCTGATGAAGAAACCACATCCTTTTATCTCCAGCTTCTCTTTAATTCTCTTTTCTCAGCAAATCTATGCCTAAACCAGCCAGTCATTCACATAAATAAGTGCAAAACTGTGAAGAATGTTACCTGTAGAGATTTTCTTGTTTCTCCAGTTAGTTGTTTACTAGAAAAAAACCCATCATGTAAATGAAAAAATAGGAATCTAAAGAGCTGGTTGTACAATTTTGTTTCGGCAGCTCACCCAACTTCAGTGAAAGTGCTCAAAACTAGAGCACTGAGCAGAGAAACAGATTCACTCTGCAAAAGCATAATACAGCTCTATTAAACTGTGCCTATATCTGTTTTACAACTATTCTGTTTGAAAATTAGTTCCACATAGGATAACTTTGAGTCCATCTCTGCAATTCACCTGCGCTGTAGTGAATACAGTGCAAGGGACCATTGTCAACCTCAGAAATTAAGTTGTTTCATATATTTAGCTTTGAATTAGTACACTGAACACATATTTAGCGTCTCCTCTTGCTTGTGCTAAGGGTCTACTTCATGCACTGGTTAAAGAACTGCGGTACCTTAAATCAAGACTCACCCCATCCGTACCATCAAGGTGCTCCTTGATGACCAGAGATGACCAAGCCATCTCACTTGGAAAGGTTTGTACTTTAAAACAACTAGTCAGCTCTGCACTTCATAACTCCGTTTTATCACTATGTGCAAGGTAGCTGCAACTTTTATATTCCACATAGACTGGGTCAGTAGGATTCCAAGTTGTAAGGAAAATAGATTCATTTAATAATTAATGAGGTAAAAATGCTTCAATTAAATTACTAAGAAGCATTACTAAGAAGCAGGCTAAAGTTTTAAACTGTTATTTAAATTGCTTTCTTAGGTCATTAACTATATTTTTCTGTGTTCAGAAATTCAGAAGTTATTAAACATGTTTGTGGAAGCAAGAAATTGGGCCATTAAAAAGTTTCCTTTCCCACAAAATAAAAAAGTGGTTTCAAGGCTTGGAGAGTTTTTGATGACATTTGGGCAGCTTAGAGCTCAGACAAATGTGGGTCTCAGACATCACTTTAATACTTGGATAACTTTCTACCTGCAGGGTTTCCCTTTTGAACTCAAGATCACTACTAACTATGTGAAGGACTGATTGGCAAACTGTTGGTTTTGCTGAACAAAAGCTTTACTACATCCTCCATGCTTCTTCGAACACAAGATCTGGGTTGTTCCTCAACTGTCTCATCTCCCTCTTTCCTTGTCCCTTTTCCAGTCCCAATTGCACTGATCCCACTTTATGACAACTGAAAGTGCCTGATTTGAAAAACTAAGATTTTTCTTACTCATGCCCTTAGCTTTCCTTTGCTTTTACTGAGCAAGTGTGGCTGTCCAGACCAATGTGTCAAGGAAAATGAAATTGCAGTCCCACTGAAATCATTGGAAGCAAGCAAGAGAATCAACTCAAGGTTCAGTTCTAATCTTAATGTAGAAATATATCATTGCTTATGAAGTGTATTATTGCTTCCAAAAATTCTGAAATTAATCTAAATATTTGTACGTGCAAGAAACATAGGCTTCTTCTTATAACTGAGAATCACTCTAATAATTGGAACAGGCAGTAAATCGTACTTTCATAACCTGCTCTAAAAGCTAAGAAAAGGTAGTGGTAATTACCTTATCTTTTTCACTTTTCACTTTATTATCTCTATTAGAGCTGGAGAAATTGGCACCTGGGAACATATGTTTCTGATCTTGTTCATACTCCATTTTTTGAAAGCAGAGGAGAAATTTAAATAGAAATCTGTTCTACAAGGTTGGCAATCCTGAAGGATGGAGCTCATAGGAGACTTTTGTAAAAAGATTGATTTTTGTCGCAGATGACTTAATAGGTGCTCAAAGGCTACAGTTATCAGCAGGATCAGTTACAAATGTTAACTTTGCATGAAATTTTAGTGGACTGGGAAAGTCTGATTCTACCATCTTGGTGACTAATTTAAAAAACTATAAAATTACTTTGCTACTTTACATAGTTCTTGAAAGTCTGAATAGATGCTTATACTGGTTCACTGGAGCCATGTATGGGTAAAAACTCAAAGGTACCATGTATATTGTCATGTGGGAAGCTGAATGTCTTAAGATAATCAGCTCTTTAACTGCTGAGACACTGAAAAGTGACACAAAACTCAGACGTCCACCTTCCAGCCATGTCCAGAACATCATCGCAGGATATCCTGATGTACTGTGAAAGCTAGAGCTTTGGCAATGATTTCAAGATTTGTAAACTATATTCAATTTCAGAAAGAAGAGAAAAGTCCCAATCAAAACATTATAATCTGACAAAATTTACACATATTGTTGTGATTGTTTAATTTATACCAGAATGTAGTTTTAAAGAATGTGAGAAACAGATTGTTCATTTCCAAATAAGCTTTTCAACATTTCTTTTTGCTTTTTTTTTTTTTTTTTTTAATTAGTTTTGCTTTCTAGTAGAAGTAGAACTTTTGATGGAAATATTTAAAACTATTGGAGACTTTTTTGTACAAACTTGACTTCCAAATTAATTATCTCCAGGTTGATTCCTTTCCTCCCTTTTTTATATTTTATTCCTCTCTAGAAAAAAAAACCACAACAAAACAAACAACCTTACTGATACCTGCAAGCCATATCATTTAAAATGTACCTTTATAGAAAGATCAGTACAATTCTCTATCTGTGAATGTCACCATGGCACAGTTGATTGTTTCCTATGAAACTGCACAGTGCTATGCACAATCACAGTACTTCAGTTTTGTATACAGTTTTTTGTTTTTGTTTTTTTTTGTTTTGGTTTGTTTTTTTTTATAATAGTCTTTACTGAAGGAGCTTTCTAACACCAAAAAGCTTCCTGCATGCCCAGCATAAGTAGCACAGGTGGCATTTCTCATGTCTCCCTTCAGTCACCAAAAATTAGATGCTTTCCCTAACCTTATCTTTTAGGTTCTCTCTGATGTAGACCACTAAAGTCAATAAAAAAATCACGTATGAATGGTCCTTTTGAGGTACCTATTTGTTCCCATTAAGGGACTTAAACTAGATGCTTATAGTTGCAGTTCAGAATATTTCTTTTGTGCAACATCGAAGGGAAATTTATGTCTTTTTAATAATTACAATTAATTTCCTTAAAAAATACCTGCTGTTGGACTTCTCAATGAAGGCTCCATGTAATCAACCCAGCGAGCACTACTAACAGCGGTGGCCTTTGCAGCGTGCTTTGTTATAGTTTGCCTTTGTGTAAGAATCATCATAATCATCATGTATGGCATTTGTACATTTGCCAATATCAATAAAAGAAACTAATCTATTTAAATTTATTTTGAGTCAAATTCACTACATGTATCTTGAGTGTTAACAGGTTCTAGAAGTAAATGTATTCAATTACACTGTTGCACTGGGTGTATAAAACAAGGACGATATTGTTTTTAAAATGTATTTATGGGAGCTGTATTGACTTTCCTATCCATCAGTCAGACACACTATGATCAACCGCAGAGCAAATATCTCTCCTTACACTGATAGCAGGATGGAACTCTCTTCTAGAAATATCTGTATTCTTCCTTGTAGTCTAGGTAATAAAAATGAATTCCATTTACTTGTTTTCTGTACAACATTTATGAACCAATGATGTAAATATTTAATACTTCTAAGAATGCAATATAATATTCAAGAACTTGACCAAAACTATGTCCAATCACTTTAATGGATTCGAATCCCAGATGTCCACGGTTGGCTCTGCATTCATAGAAGAGAAATGTGCCAAGATATTGTGTTCCTACACACAGGTTAGCCTGCTTCATGCACTGACAAGATTAATTACAGACCTCTGAACCTGATATGTGTTCTTCATATCCAACACGGCTCTTACTTTCCTCATTCAGGCTGAAATATGTGGCTTGCTCTTGCATAATTCAACAGCAGTCTTCTCTGTGGGTGGCACTGTTTTTAGTGGTTGTAAATGCCTGCAAATTACAAAAGTGAGTGATACGATGCACAGCAGTTTGCTTAGAGTTATTTGAATGATGACGGAAAGAAGGAAAATAAGCTTCTTTCCAAAATGTCAGAACATTGGAGAAGAAACACCAGTCATATAATTTCTAGAATAGTACAAAACAATTTTTCTAGTTTTTATTTTGTGCATGTCCTCTTTACTTAGTGGAAAATAATACAACATGTAGATTCTACTTATTGGTGTTAATCTGCACAGTTGGAAGTATTCCAAAACTGTACGATGGTAAAAATACCTGGAAGAAAGAAAAATTACTTATGTGAAATATATCCAGCTTCATTATCTTATGAAATAAGAAGGAATACAAGTGTTCATGAAGACATAAGGCCCAGGTTTATCCTTTCTAACTAAAGGTAGATATTGTAGGTGCTGAAGATACATAGGGGCATAGCAGCCCTAGGATCTCTGTATAGTCAAAACTGGAGGCAGGTATCGACAGAAAGCCAACCAATGATCTACATGACTTGGTGGAAACATGGGAAAACATACTTTATTTTGAGAAAGAGGTCTTATCTGGGAAATTTTCGTTGGACTTGGGGAGTCCCAAGATAATTTTGATTCAACTTTTAAAGGCTAAAATGATTCTGCTTCTTTGTTTCTAATATTCCATTCTGTGCTTCAGTATCTGATCTCATTTTTCTCTTAATCCTGTGATGCAGTATACCTGCAAAATAATAAAATAGGATGTGTGCTCCGTGATGCAATTGTGTGCACAACGTAAATGAACGGTTCATGAAATCCGTAGAGTGGTGTACCATAAAAGAAACTGGGTTTGAAAGAATTTTGAAGCAGGACCTGATCTGTGGTTGCACTAGATGACCTCCAGAGGTCCCCTCCAACCTAAAATGTTCTAGGACTGTAATTCCGGCCTTGCAGGGTTAGTCTGAGAACATTAAAGACTCCTAGGTAGACAATGAGATGTTAAAAGCAGTGGAGATTTGAAAATGCCAATTGATCACTCAGCAAAATAAAGGGGGGTCTGTATCCCCATGATTGATCTAGAAATCCAAAAAGAAGTACTTTGCTTACACTTCTCATGACTATAGAGTTCTTGCCAAATCTTAATTACAGTGATTTGAAGTTTAATTAGACTGCCTTGTGGTTTGGGATCAGTAGAAGTCGAAGCTTCATGTTTAATGCTGGTTGTAAATTTTCTGACAAATTTCCTGCTGAAGAAAATCCATTTCCACTGAAACAAAGCCCTTTATCGAAATATGCCCATTCTAACAAAACTTTTATCCTGGAAGGTTTCTTCAGTCCAGAATTGAATTTGCATCTATGTGTATAAGAGACAGACAGATGAACTGCTGAATTTCAGCCCAGAATAGTTAAACAACTCACTGTTGCAGCACTTAATATAAATGTCAAAGACCAATGCTGAAGTCTGAGATGTGAATTAAAAAGAAAACTTGAGTCCCCTTTATCAGTTTAACCATTGCAGAGATATATTTGCTTTTCTTTCTTCTCTCCAGGCTCGTGCTAATTTTTTTCCCAGTAGTAAAACTGGATTTTTTTATTTATTTATTTTTTTAATACAGTCCTCTCATACCTCTGTTTGGTATGTCTTGGTATTAGAAGTGAGGCATTATCTTTACATGCCACCATGACCGGAGAACAATTTTTATTTTATATCAAAATGACAAAAACACTTCAAGATATTTTACCTCAAAATTTTAACATGACATGGAAAAATATATTTTAGATAATTAGGGATATTATAATGTCTTAATTGGATTGTTCCTCTTCCTTTAGCTCTTGTAAAAAAACAAAAAACAAAAAACAAAAAACAAAACACACACAAAAAAAACATCAGCAACTTAATGTCAAGGTTAAAACTTAACCTCTGGATAAATTTTACCCATATTACAATGTAAATTTTCTTTCCACTTCTTAGTTATACAGATACAATATACAAAAGTAATATATGCCTTGTAGGCATCTGTGTAGAAACGGTAAATGAACAAGTGTTCTGGATCCCAGTTAGGGCTGTTTTATGCTATCATTGTCTGAACATGATAGATTCCTTTTTCATATGATTTATAACTTGTCATTACAGGACACTGTAGTCCTCCGGACAACATTAATCTATCGATGACTCTGAAGTGAAGACGTGATTGATGCAGCTACGGAAATTGTTGACATAGGTAAGCTCTTCTTTTCTTTCCAAACCTTTCTTGCTGAAATGCATAACTGTACCTAGAGTGGGACCACAGAACAATTCTAGCATCTGAGGCATGGAATACAAAGTTCATTCAGACACCTATTTGTTTTAATGAATTTTCCTTTTTTATTTTTTAGAAAAAACTCAGTCTCTTCTAGCTTTATAAAAAGTACTTTTTAATTAAGCAAAAATATCTTATTTGATAACTCTAACCTAATAATTTTTAGCAAATGTTGGGCTGTTATCTCTAGTCCATCTTGGGTTGATTTCTCTTTTGTATTTCTTACTAAAATGGATAGCAACATGTCTCCTTCCACTTCTCTCAAGGATTTTGTACTGAATTGTCTTCTGCTGCTGCATAGCATTTGCAGAAAGGTACGATGAAATGATTGTCTTCTCTCGTTCTAAAACCATCAGTGGGATTGACACGAGTTCAAAGACACAAGACTCAGCTTTGAAAATCTGAAGTATTATGTTTCTACCTATAAAATGCTGTTAAGATCACTAATAAAATTCTACACTATTCCTCCTAGAAAAATATCCTTTGTATCCTCCACTTAAGTACTGAAGTAATTGGAACAGGCAGATAAGTACTTCTTAATTGAGTTTTGCAGAGGAGGAGGGGTAGGAAAGATAAATGTAAAACCAAAGGGATACATTCAGTCTATAATAGTCATGCTGCAATCTGGTTCTGCATTTCAAGACCCTTCACAAAGACTATATCAAAAGTTAAAATGAACACTTCATATGATTTGACTGCACTGAGGTTTTAACTTATTCAACAATGTAGTAGGAAAAAATTCTTTTTGCCTGGTCAAAACATGACCTCATTCACTGACAGGATTGGAACACATCTCTATAAGCAGTACAGATGGAGTCATCTTAAAATTATGGGCATAGCACAAAAAGAAAAGATAGGGAACAAGAAAAATTTATCGGCATGTAAAGCTCCTGTCAGAGGGTTAGATGACCACAGAGGGAAGACAAGCTGTATTTACAGATTAACCCCACTGAGGAAAACAGTATGAAAGGCATCCCATAAGCTAAGGTAAAAATGTGTAACTGCATAATGAGCTCATCCTCCTTCCCAATGCCTTGTTGGGTTCCTAATCTGTCACATTATTACATGGCTCGAGCTGTGTCATTACTGCATCTAGCAGAATGCTTTATCCTATATTGAACGTACTGATGTCTTCAGTCTGTGTCTGGTGCCTGCAGAAATCTTGTCAGGCTAAATGCTGCTATTGTATATGTGGTGGGTGGGTGCCAGATGCCCACCAAAGCCGCTCGATCACTCCACCCCCTCAGCTGGACAGGGGAAGAAAAATATAACGAAAGGCTCGTGGGTCGAGAGAAGGACAGGGAAAGATCACTCAGCAATTACTGTCATGGGCAAAACAGACTTAACTTGGGGAAATTAGTTTAATTTATTACCAATCAAACCAGGGTAGGATAATGATAAATAAAACTAAGTCTTAAAACACTTCCCTCCCACCTCTCCCTTCTTACTGATTTTCTCTACCTCCTTCCCCTGAGCGGTGCAGGGGACAGGGAATGTGGGTTACGGTCAGTTCATCATACATTGTCTATTCTGATCCTTCCTCTTCACACTCTTCCTCTGCTGCAACGTGGGGTCCCTCCCACAGGGAACAGTTCTCCACGAACTTCTCTAGTGTGACTCCTTCCCACGGGAGACAGCCCTCCATGAACTGCTCCAGCGTGGGTCCCTTCCCCGGGCTGCAGTCCTTCAGGCACAGACTGCTCCAGCGTGGATCCCCCACGGGGTCACAAGTCCTGCCAGAAAACCTGCTCCAGCCTGGGCTTCTCTTTCTCCGTGGGGCCACAGGTCCTGCCAGGAGCCTGCTCCAACGTGGGCTTCCCACGGGGTCCCAGCCTCCTTCGGGCATCCCCCTGCTCCGGCGTGGGGTCCTCTCTCCCCGGGCTGCAGGTGGAGATCTGCTCCCCCGTGGAGCTCCCTGGGCTGCAGGGGGACAGCCTGCCTCACCAGGGTCTTCATCCCCACGGGCTGCAGGGGAATCTCTGCTCCGGCGCCTGGAGCATCTCCTCCCCTCCTGCTGCACTGACCTGGGGGGCTGCGGGGCTGGGGCTCTCACACATCCTCACTCCTCTCTCTGGCTGCAGTTGCTCCACACAGGTTTTTTCCCCATCTTCTTCACTCTGTTCTCCCAGAGGTACTACCACCGCCACTGATGGGCTCGGCCTTGGCCAGCGGCGGGTCCGTCTCGGAGCTGGCTGTTATTGGCTCTGTCGGACATGGGGAAAGCTTCTAGCAGCTTTTACAGAAGCCACTCCTGTAGCCCCTCTGCTATGAAAACCTTTCCGCACAAACTCAATACAGTATATCAATTTCTCTCATAACTGATCTAGAAAAAAGCAAGCAAACAAAAAAACCCACTCAACCAAAAGAAAAGAGATACCCCCTGAAAGTGGAGACACATCTGTCCGCACAGTCATTGCAGATGTATGTTTATTTAATTCTGAACGACCTCTTCCAGTGATATTCCCCCAAAGCAATGAGGCCATACTCTCATGAGTCCTGCTCTATTTAGTGGATGGAGAAAGATTCCTCTGTGAAACGGGGACAGTTTCAGAGCAGGAACCTAATTTTCAGCATTGCCCTTTGGAGATGTTGATCTTTCTCCATTGACCACAATTAAACTCAAGGCTGTTCAGCCTCCTGGAGTGAAAACAAAGGTTTGTGACCATCTCCTCTTCTCACCCATTTGTGTGTTGAGTTTTTTATCTTTCTGCTAATTTCCATGCATCAGACATGCATATAAAAATCAGGCACAGAGTACTTGAGTTGTAATGATGACCGCATTGCAAATCGTGGCTACACAATGTGGTAAATTCTAGAAGCTTAATACCTGCAGTTTCAGACCTCCTGACATATCAGTATCTTTTTAGGAAGGAGTCTGTTAATCTTGCACATGAAACACATTCCAGCTTAATGCAGAACGCAGAAGTCTTGCACTACAAACTACTCCTAGCATTGCCCCTAGCACTCCTTCAGGGATAAGGACCTCTCACTTTCAGAAGAATTTTGTGGTAGATATTTGACAATATTTGCCCTGCTCTGGCTGAGTACTTTATGCTCTTGTCCTTGGAGAGGGAACCTTATGAGAAGTGACTGGCTTCTCGCAGACCATGCAGCATAATCTGTTTGCTCAAAAGTGCATTAGCATCTGGGAAACTGAGTGTTTGAGCCCTGAACCTGTTGCTAAGATTTTGGCTTTTGCTGATGATTTTTTCTCATTCCTTTGTGGAAATATAATTTTCTTTGTTTGAGCTTTGGAGCTCAGGTTATGTGTCCTGTGTGCATTCTCAATGCTTTCCCTGGTATGTGAAGACAAGTTCTTGGTAGCATGAGAAGGAAAATCAGAGGTACTAGTGGTGTGGAGATGCAGCATTCAAGAGTTTTCCAGTATGACTAACTTTGGAATGAGGACAAATTCAGTTTCCAGTTAACTTTCTTCAAGCTTTTTGCAACTTCTTTATCTCTCTGAGCTAAAGCAAAGAATTTGGAATTCACCTCTGTTGTTTTTTTTTCTATGCTGACATAGAAAAGTATAAGTTTTTCCAAGATTTAGACCAAGATGATAAACATGATGCAAAGCGAGTTATCTAATCACCATTGTAGTTTCCTACTCAATATTTAAATTATTAATTTTGATCATTCTTATAAAACTATCAAAATAATTCTTTATCTTTTAAATCAGAAAAATACTAGACAACAATATTTTTAATGACTTCCACGATATTATCTCAGGTTAATGAATATACATCTTTTGGTATCATGTTGCGTGCTATAAGTCTATTCTTCCATTAGTCAAGCATTTTGCATATTCTGTCAGTCAGTAAAGGTTGGCTCTTGTTCATAAATTATGGAGGCTTATATATTTGGTGGAAAAATTCAATTATTTCATCTGTTGAAATTTGAAAAAATCTCAATCTTTCTTAGTTTCCAGTGAATTAATGATTTAACATAGACTTTTTTCATACTTAGAGCATGTAAATCACAGAATCTTACAGTGGATTTGGTTGGAAGGTACCCATGGATGTTATCTGTTCTGAACCACTCGAAATAAGGTCAATTTTGAATTAAAGTATCTTCAAAGGGAGGGAAGAAGAAAATTGTTAACTATTTTGCTTTTTCTGGTTTTGTGTGTGTTGTGGTTTAACCCCAGTCAGCAACTAAGCACCACACAGCCACTCACTCACTCACTCCCCTCCCCCCCACCCCAGGTGGGGTTTTGTTCCTGAAATAAAAAAAATAAAACATGTTCTGTATTTTGCAGATTTTTTTTTTTCTTAAAGGTATAATTTAAATTCACCAGATTTATTTTAAAATGTAAAATTCATTGTGTTCTAGGACCAAGTTAGTTGTGAAATCGGACTTTAGAATTTCTAATGGTCTTCTATGTTTTTAGAAAAAATATTTCTTGGCTTTTCATGTTCAAAAGAAAAGAAAACCCTGAAACTAGGCACAAATGAGTCACTTGACTCCATTCCAGCTTGAATATGAAAAATGAGCAATAGGATAAGTACCTGAAATGAACTTGAAAGATTAACAAGTAAAATGTGCAAAGGAAATGTTTATTCTTCAAATTAGCTCATGTCTCTGCTAACGACATGGCAAGCCGAAATCTATTAGTTTCTTTAATGCAAGTAACTTGACATTTTGACAGCCAGAGAAACCAGTCATTCCTAATGAAGCCACTGATCAGTGCCTCTTCTGCTTTTAGTAATTTAAAGCTTTTGTCTGTAGTTAAAGAACAGATTTCTAACTAGAAAACTTAATGAAGAAGAAATGTTTATCCTAATGTGATCTAGGACAGTACCTTGCAATCTGCCTTGAGGAAAACATAGACAATTACTCCAACAGGGAGTGAATTTCTGAATCAAAGGATGCCAGACAAGTTACTTCTTACTTTGTCACATCATATCTCTGTCCTAAACAAAACGCGATGAACAAACCTCTTTACCTACATGTATAAAAGGAGAGGTACCAACATAGTAATAGATCTTACAGTAGTTATAGATGGATCATCCTTCCACGCTCCTTGCCTCTGTGTAGTAGTGTGCTCATGGTTATGACTTGAGTCCTATTTACTAGTTAGTCACTATGATCAGCAGTATCTCATGGTACACAAATCTGGAAAAGAGTGGGTCTTGAAAGAGTAATGCAAGAAAAATGACAACTCATCTTGTCAAAAGCTTTACTACTTCCTATTTCTGTAGACGACAACAGTTCCTGAATAAATTCTGTTTGCACAGTGAGTGACATCTTCTTAAAAGGTATTTTGGTACTTTCCTTGGTGAAAGGGTTGTGGCCAAGAGATTTTTCTTAGGTGCAGGACCTATGCTGGAAGCAAGATCCACAGCACTGTGAATTCTCAGGAGCTCAGTATTGGTCATCTTTCGCTTTTTAGTCATTCCCATTGGACTTGTCAATTTATTTCTGAGGACTATAAACATCCTTGTGGATCTCTGACAAAATAGAGGTGCTATTATAGCCAGAAGCTTGGATGTGAGACTAAAAATATATTGGGATTCTATACTGTAAGATAGAAAGGAACATTTAGCTGTACTAATAATTAAATACCCATTACAAAATGCAGTGCCTGGACTTCCAAATAGTTTCTTATATCAAGGATGGGAAAGATTTTCTTAGTTGTAAATGGTGGAAAACTAATTAGTGTTAATTGTGCACTTTATGTTGATGCAGTCAAACACTTTTAATACCGATTAAATATACTAAAACAAAGTACCATGCTAAATTAAAGATTAGTCTATTAAAAAAACCCAACCAAACAAACAACAAAACAAAACAAAACTTTTAGCCTAATTCCTGATTGACCTTCTGGGTTTATCCTAATTTATTCTTACTTTTAACTGGGTTTGTAATTATAAAATATCATCTCTAAGAATCACAACATTATAACACAGGACTGCAGAAGAATTTTCAAACTGAAGGCACACGCTTCTATGTCATTATCACCACAGATTAACAAAGTGAGAGTAAATAAAAGGTGACATGCTGTCAAAGTATCCGGATTATCCGGAAGGGCAAGCAGCCCTCTTATTAAGGGGTGTTCCCTCAGGAGAAAAGAAATCTTTGATTCAGTGATTACATTCAATATACTAAGGTTGGATTACTGCAATCACTAAATAAATGACCGTAGTTAGAGATAGAATACAGGGCTGAAAATGAGGAGCTGGAATAGCAAGGCAAGAAGCTAAGTGAAGCTGAGGCAAAGGGAGCAATTTTATAGGTGTGTGAAAAGGAGTAGCTGCCCTGGCCAAGACTTATAGACATGACTTGTAATTTGTGGAGGTTTTTGTTTCTAGAAACTCAACAAAATTATCTTAACAGTCTCACCAATGGATGTTTCACAGTTCTAAGACAACAGCTAAAGCTGAAAGCCTTAAATCAGATGCAAGTTGCTAGAGAAATCCATTAAAATCCACAATATTTGTGAAGGAGGTTAACGTTCAATTTCCTGCAGCTTAACTTTTGAAATAATTTTTGTGTTGAAGCTATGCTTTGCCGCATACTCTCTTATGTGACTGTAAAACATTATATGTTAACTTATAATTGACTATTGAAATGAGAAAAAGGCTAATAAATAAAAATCTCCGCAGAAGCTGGCATTTACTTAAATGACAATGGTGTTAATTGGGAGGTCTGGAACTAATCCAGAGCTGAAGGGTGGCAAAATTTCATTGCCTTTTTCTTTTTTTTCTCTTTTCTTTCCTTGTCTTTTGAGAGCTGACAGTGTGTAGTAGTGACTCATAGATCAGGAAGACTTCTGCTCTTTTCAAGTAGGTAAAAAAAACAGTGAGGAAGGTAGCTTGTGAATAAAATTAATGTGAACATTGATGAAGCAAGCTAGGTGAACGCAAGAATATGTAACTGACTTATAATTGCATTTTAACACTCTACCCTTCGAGTCCACCATTCTGCTAAAAATTCTCATACAAGGTCATTGCACTGTCACTGGTGATGAGAATGTCCCAAACGCAGAAAAATGTCAGGCACTAGACAAACTGTAACCTTTTTTTTTTTTTACACCTTCACTACTCCAATGCAAGTCAGGAACAATATTCATTCCGATGTCATCGCTCTGGTTTATGCTCTGTAATTTCACCCTTACAATGTCACCACTCTTGGTTTATGTTTCTTGAATTTGTCAAAGACGAGGCTACAGCTGCTGAAGCGAAGCTGAAACTGCATCTCTCTCCAGCACACATAATCTCCTCTGCTGCTGGGGAAAAAATAAATAAATCTCTTACACCGGAGATATTTGTTTGGTGTTTTCTGCTTCTTGGTTTTCTTTTGGTTTTGCTCTGTGGATTTTCCATGTCTCAGTTAAAGTTGTGGTCATGTTCTTACATCTTTAATCCTTTCTTCGTCCATGGAAATGGATTGCATTTTTTTTTTTCAATTAATAAGGACTTGCTTTATTTTATATAAAGAGAGAGATGCATTCAATTGCAGGACAGTACTGAATATGTGGCATTACCATAATCGTCTAATTTCTCCTTTGTATTCTAAGATCTAAGGCGTTACTGAGGGAATCTGATGCGTATCGTCTTCATTCTTACAAGTCCAAAGGAGACATGGGGGGAGCAGTAGGGGGTTGAAGGACAATACAGAAATGGATTCAGATTTGCCTTTTACCTCAGAGAGATTACATGGGGCCAGGGAAATAATTGTGGAAAGCAACCTATTAATACTTTATGGTGATCCTGAAGATAAATCTCCAGGGACACAGAGATTTCCAATGCAGAATATCTGAACTTCGGGTACTGAGTAGTGAGGGAGGATGAAGGACACTGGGAAGACACCACGGCATAGTGGGGAATGGGAGCGATGCCTACTAGTTATTGCTTTCACTGGAGAGAGGAACTGTATTTCTCCCCTTTGCTCTGACAATTCAGAAAAAACCAATGAACTCTTTAGGTGATACAAAGCCAAAGTGCAGGGGCATATTTTGAAGTCTTTCACTGTTGAAACCACAACTAATATTTTCCATCTAGTCTACAAACATATTCCTTGCAGTCAGCCACCAAGGCACAAGGAAACGTGAGAAGAGACCACACAATCCCCTCTGCTGGCTTCTCCTTCTAACCACTGATTTATCTTTCTTTTCAATACAGAACACTCATCCTATATTGCTTAAATTGCCAGCTAACCTTAGAGTGAGGAGACAGCTTTATGTAGCACCATTCTGAGCTCGGAGCATCTCTCAAAATGCTTTAGAAAGTAATGAGGTTAAATGGTGACCATGCTGTGATCCTGAGTGCAATGAAAGCCATTATGCATGCAGCAGTGGAGGAGTAAAGACACATACTTGTCTTTAAACCTGTTGACTTAGTTTAAATTCTGTGCTGAATGGTCAAAGCATCGCAGTACCCGTGTTTGAAAAAGAGACAGACTTGACCTTCTTTGTAGACAATCTTGCCCTTTTGTAAGACGATCAGAGAAGCATGAACTTCTGTACTGGGGAAAAAAGATAGTAAAAAATTACCCTGCTATTGCAGTCTGTGCTGGTAGATTACTTATAGTTAGAATGACTAATAGCAGGATGCTGAGTGACTATATATCATAGCCTTGGTGAGGTGTGTCTATTTTATGCTCTTGTTTTTATTACATTGCCCAAAATATTGTGGGCAGAATAATTGAATTTGGTTAATCTCAGTGAGCCAGAAACATCTTTTGCTGTTTATTTTCTTCATTCTTTAAACATAATCATATGAAACAGAGTAAGAGAGGTCTAGGAAGAAGTGCATGTATCCCATTTTGCTTTGCACGCTCAAGCCAATTGATGCTGGAGGAAATTATCCAACCCATCCTCCCCTATGGCCTTGCAAAAGAGGATGCAAAGCTGAGATGAGCTTGTAAAATAACAGCAAAGTTTGTGTTTGTGTGTGGGGTGATCAAAATAAATGGATTTTTTTTTTCTTCTTGGATGATTTTGTGTTGAAAAATGTCAGATTTAATATGAAAGTCTGATCTATGTGACACTTACATAAACTTGAGGTTATTCCAGAGAAGCCATTAAGCTTTACATAGAGCCTTCTGAGATCATCATTTGGCTTGTCTTGAGTTATTTCTTTTTCCTACTCCAAAATTCATGCAATGAATTTCATTGACATACACAAGATATCTTGGAATTTCTCCTTCAACATAAAATAGATCCTCAAAGATATTTTTAGTGGAAGATTGGTATGAGAAAGCAAGCTCTTAATCAGTTGCTTATGGCCCCCATATCAGATGATGCTTACTAGCAGAGAGCTGAATGGGAGAGCTGCCAAAATTCTTAATGTGAACTGGGATATCCTGCTTTATACAGTCAGACCCCATACTGGCTATACTTTCCTTACATAACTTTTTTTCAAAATCATTTTTTGCAGCAACTGGTTGCAATCATGGAAAGCAAATTTATACCAATACAGGAGGCGGGGTGATGTCAGCCACAAAAGTGGCTATAGCAAATTTGTGGATAAATCACGAGTATGCACTAGGTCCTACGCCAGGTGTGTTGGGTAACGTTCAGGCATAAAGTAGGACTAGATGGCCTGGGCAATGTCTGAGGTAATGGACTTACTTATTCATGCAAACTTACATGTGCACACATGTTTTCTCTCTCAGGCCTGGATTTTAATATTTAAAATCTGGCAGCCATGCTGAGCAGTTTCATTTATTGATTATCCCGCTTGTTTCCATCTGGAAGAGACCCAGGGGGGTAAACAGGATGAAAAAGGCCTGCTAATAGAAAGCGGAAAAAATTGTTGATACTTTTCCATCAAGGAAAGTTTGCATTGAAAATCTATTTTCACTTTGGTTTTGTTAGTAAACCAAATATTTAGTTGCTTTTCTTTTTTGTCATGGGAATAAACATGCTGAAAATAAAAAGAGGTTTAAGTATTGCATTGTTTCCAGCATGTCTAAAAGCTTGCTCAAAAACAACAGGAAATTTACCATGGGGAAAAAAAGAAAAAGAAGAAAAAAAATTTGTTAACATTGCTTTTCTAAGGAAAAAGATTTGTCCACCAAAATAATATGAGATTTAGACAAGAAGTTTCCTGACTTATGAATAGAAACACAGATTGTTCCTTCTAATTCCAAACGAGATGGAATGGGTCTGTCTCCACCTCTCTTGGTTTCGTGCTCTTTTTTTTTCTCTTTCTCTTCCTCTCCTTCCGTTCCTCTCCTTGGTTATTTTATGTCTAGGGGAAAAAAAATGAAATAAAAAACCATAAAACTGTTCTGAGAGAGCCTCAAAGGATTTGAATATTTTAATTTGGAAACAAAGTTGCAAATATTTCTCCTCTTTCTTTTGTGATATTCCCATCAACATCCAGCATGCAGAAAAAGCAGAATCTTGTTGGTTTGTTTGTAGATTACACCTCTTTCCTTCCCACTTGGCCCATAGGCCAAGTCTAGTATTTATACCTTGGTTTTGAAGATGGAGTAGCCCACCTCCACTGAAAGCAATGACTTCTGTTTAATGTGCAAAAATTTAGGCAGTAAATTGGAAAATATAATAATCTCTTATATATGAAGCAATGTGTTAGTCTGTTATTAAGATTTTTTTTAGTATTATTTTTGTTGATATCTGGTTATGCAGTCCTTTTGTGGGAACAGGTATGAATCCAACTGACCAATATGATTTCCTTTTTTTTCCTTGAACTCCTCTTCCTGCCTTGAACCATCTCTTCGTCTGCTGGGTTTAGTTCTGAATAAGCATTGAAATCTTTCATTTATTTAGCACTATTTACAAAGCTTTTCCTAGCAGTTCAAATAAAGAAGAAAGGTGGCAGTCTCTCCAGAATTTACACTTGTTTTTCAGCTATTCCTGCTGTTCTTGTGATAACAGATTTGTGGATAATCCATATTAGAGAGTCAGTTATTTGCAATGTGGAAAGTGAAAAGAATAAAAAAAAGAGGCCATACACAAACCTTGAAAGTAAATAGGAATATGCTGGCTTTTGGTGTATGCCCACTACCACTGGCATGAATGCTGTGAAATCTCTATTGACATCGAAGTTTGTTATATACTTAAAATTATGCAACAGTCCATATCAGAGACAGGAAAATGTGAAGGATAATTCAAGTTTTCTGTTTTCTTACTGAGCATACATTTAATATTTCAGCATTCAAGTCTACTTGAAGCAGGTGGCTCACTTTTTTGATATTATCATTTTTATACCATTGATATTATTTTGGGCAATCTACTATCACCCAACCTGCTTCACAGGAATGTAAGCAGCATCATGATAACTAAAGTCTATTTTGTGTCATTCAGGAATGCAGATCAACTCTGGAATGGACTTTCTAAATGTTTATAGGTCAGCTGAAAGCTATTAAAGAAGTTGCCAGATAAATCTTTTAAAAGTCTGTTTTCATATATTTACAACATGAACAAACTTTAATTAGTGGGGCTATTTTTCTGTTTTAGAAAAAAAAAGACATCAATAACTGATAAAGAATGCACAGTCCTACAATTTCAATCCAAGAGGTTCAGTAATTTTCTGGAAAGGGGTTTGAAACCCAAAATAATTCTCTTGCTTTCACAAGTAATAGTGACCTTTTCCTGAGAAATAAAAGCTGTATTTGAAATCCAGAACTACCATAGGTAACTGAATATCTGCTGAAATTTGATCAAATAAGAAATGTCTGAAAAAACTTAGTGTTAGGCAGAGGCTTAGGGCCAGAATAACTGTATTACTTTGAACGGGATATAACCTTCCAAAAGCTCTAGTCTATCTCATCATTGAGTTTATTTCCATATTCACTGATGGATTGCCACCATAATAGATCTGGGCTGGACATCGGTCACGGAATGGAGGGGAGGGAGAATGCCCCCAAGGTCTAAGTTTTGCCTAGCCTTCACTTGGAGGTGAAGTTCAGAGTAACTGCCCCCTCTCACATTCCTAAATCATCAATTTTTTTAGCCTGATTGTGAAGATTATGGAACTGTTACAGATCAGAAAACACAGGAGGAAGACTCACAAAAGCATTGTCATAACTGAGTTTATTTCCCCATCATCCTGTCTTGTTTTGGAGCTGGGCTCCATATCTTTTCCTCATTAGTATTTTTACTTTGATATATTTTTTTTAAAATGCTAATTTTCTAGAATGAAAGGGATCACATCATATTTCAAAGCCTTTACTGTGACATTAAACCTTTGAACCACTGTTAAGGAAATTATTTCCCTAAGGCTATAAGTCTGAAAGGTTATTAAAAATTTAATTTTAAAGATGGCACCCCGGCTAAAAAATAATAATATATAAACACCACTTAAAACCTTGATTGCCTAATCTTATAAATCCCATTGCTACTCATTTTTAAATAAAGAAGAAATTCCTATTAAAAAATACAGAAGCTTAATTCTCATAGCAGGATTTCAGAAGAAGCATGGAGATACTAACTCCTATATCTTTTATGTTTGTTGAAGCTGCACATTTGTTATATCTCTGGCTGCTACATGGAGTGAGTTTTAAAATTCAGTTCTTTTAAAACAGTTATAAAGAAAGTGTACTTCACCTTTAGGACATGAACCCACATAGGAGGCCATGAGTGGAAAGCACTGAATAATTGTGAAAAGGTGATTTAGGTGTTTAGGTTAGATGAACCCAGGACTATTTTGATAGAGATATTCATGTTAGGAGTATAGTCTCCCTTGACTTGCCTCCAGAGGGCAACTTTTCAGTCATTATCCAAAGGATTTTTCTGCTCTCCCTGACTTCAGAAGAAAGTCTGAAAAAAGGCTCCTAGCTTCTAGACTGCAAACTTCTTCAACCCAGTGGAGTATTTCAAGTATGTGTGACAAATTGCTATCCTCTAAAACCATACTACCATGCTACCAGGGCTTTTCAGCAACATTCTTAATCATATACTTAAGGTTCTTCTGTTTTCAGCCATTTACTTTTATGGATGTCTCCTTTGGTTTATGGCCTCTGGTTTAGTGTGGCTTTCAGGACTTTTTCCTTCTTTGGGATTTTTTTCCTTCTTGTCCTTGCTGTCATTTAGGAACCTTATGCTTTTCTGTGTTTTGGGGCATTATTCCCAAAGCCCTTCTTCACTCCAGAGTCATCCTTGATCTTCTTCATTTCTTAACGTACCACTTGTAGGTTGCTTTTCAAAAAAACAAAGTGTTGACCTTTCCCAAAAGCAATGTCCTCAGACATCCTGAATGTAAGGTATGTCTCTTCACTTCTCTCTTTCTTGCTAACAATTTTTCCTCTTAAAACTAGTATTAACAGTGTGTTATACTGTGTGCTAAGAGGTTGCATATCCTTTTGATGCTATAGCTCTGGTGAGCATGGGCAAGCCTCAAGTGTTCTGGCTCTGGACTGTGGCTCTGTTGGGTAGATGTGCCCTTGTGGCTCTCCAAAAGGCAGCCGGAGCTTCGGTTGTCCAAAAGATGTCTTTTGAGAGTACCGCAAAGTTTCTGCTTGTGAACTTATTCCTGTCTTTGTTAACAACCTGAATGATGCAAAAGCCCGCACCGAGCTGGAGGAAGCAACCGGCGTGCTGGAGGGCTGTCATCTGGAGGAACCTCAACAGGCTGGCAAAAACCTCATGAAATTCTGCAAAAGGCAATGCAAAGTCACGCACCTGAGATGGAATGACCCTCTACACCCATACGAGTTAGGAGGAAAGACACCTTTGTAGAAGAGGACCAGGCAGCGGCAGTGGAGAATCCAGCAGCCATCGGTGTGCCCTCACAGCAGTGAAGGCCAACAAAATTCTGGGCTGCATTAATAAGAGTACCTCCAGCAGGGCAGGGCAAGTGGCTGTTTCCTACTCTTCAGCACTCGTGAGAAGAAATCTCACAAAATATGTCCACTTTGGGGGTTTTCAGTATAGGGAAAACATTGGACCAAGTGACCGTCAAAGTCCCTTTACAACCTTAATTACAGCCTGACTCTGTGATTCCCCTTCTTCTCCATCCTACCACGGTGTACCAGGAGCTGCAGCACAGAAGGTAATCCAAAAGCCTGGAAATTAGCACTTGACCTTAACAAGCTGTACTTGTACAATTTAGGGACAAAGAAACAAAGTTCTTTTTCTAGCTAACGTCTGATTAGCTGATGATAAACTTCTCAAACTTCATGAAAGCATTACCTACTTTTAATTACTGGTACAATGTATTTCCCTTCATATGTTTGCAGGAAAATAAAAAAAGTGGCAGAACCTTGTAGCTTAAATTATGCTTTCCGATGTGATTTTGACACTTCAGAGATGAAGCACCGCAAAAACTAAATTAATGAATAAATTAATAGGAATAAAAAGAATAAATTAGTGAATAAAAGTATTACAACAACAAAGCCCACACATAAATGTATGCATGTAGCACAAACAAAAACATTTCCAATGACAGCACACATACGGATGCATTTCTACTCTGCTGTTCTTATTTTAAATCTAAATTCAAAATCCAATTATGAACTGAAACCCCATCTGTATGCAATTCTATACTATAAATTATCATTTAATAAGTTATATATATTTATTCAAAATTGATGATTCTTCCCTCTTAAAATCATTTTACTGTGACTGAGTGAAAATATATATTATTTGATGCATAGTGTGGCATTTTGTGTATGTTTAGACATTTTCTCTGTCTGTAATAGGGTTTGCGTAATTACTGGTCCAGCAAATTATCAGGCTCCATGAAAAGAGACTACAATTTGTCTAGATTTATGTTTCATATCTTCATATTTTTTTGTATGCACAGATGTAAGCAAGGAAGATTTTTATAAACAATTATCAATGTTAGAAATTCTCCAGGATTTCATGGCTATTCTGAATATTCTGATGGAAAGGGAGGGGTAAGGTTTATCACTGTCCATTAAATAAATTTAGCGTGATGTTGGTGTCTGAATACTTTGGGTAACCTTCGCAAAGACCTCAATTTGGATCATGGCTGTGTTCAATTAATTTAGTTGTCTGGAGTCATACTTAAGGCTTTTTTTCTTATTTTTATGTGTGTTTCTATGAGTTGTAATTTTTTACCTGATCCACATGGACCACATAGACTCCTTAGGGAAACCTCTGAAAAGATTACTATATTTTATAACTGGATTACTTTATATAAGTTTGCTAGTTCAAAATGATAAAGACAGAGAGCTGTAAAGTGTGTGACATGTAAATGTTAAGTTACAGTAACTTCGGCTTTTCCAAGTGCTTGATATGTCACTTGAAATGAATTCTCTCATTATCCTTAAGCATGGCAACTTGTCATAATAGAAAGGCCAACTGTGAAACTGTGTAGGAACATTAGACTGATATCATTTCACTTCTGTGGCTTTGCCAATTAGTCTGTGTAAATACCACCTTCTTGAGAGACTAGAAGAATGAGAGACGAGCTCATGGATCGATCTATCACTCATGAAACACAAAAAAATCACATAAATAAACACCTCTTTCAGAAGATAGGAGCGGTCCCTGAGAGTAATGATACTTTGTGCGTTTTGAAACCCTGTCATTTCAAGTCTTAAATTACTTTTATGAACTGATATCATGATGGAGGCTGTGTAGATATTACTTCATGTTGCAAAATTATGCTGCAGGAACTGAAGTTCCTTTAAAACAGTTTTCTGCACTGAAAGTCAATGAGATAACCTTGAAAGCAATGAGTAAGCACTACTTCAGGGTCAGCATCTTGATGCTTCAAAGGAGCATGAAAAAATAGATTTGGAAAACACTAAATATTTTCTGGGATACTACCCCCATGGGGAAAAGTTTGAGAACTAACATCACAGTGGTTAGAAGCCGTCATATTTTCTTCCTGAAACCTTGGTCCTGAGTCCTATCTTTATCCCATTTGTCTTTCCGTCATGGAGGTTAATCTCTCTGATGGGAAGGGTTGCTTCGTTTAACACATTTGCATGTATTTACAGTGCAGACCTCTGCAGCTGGCCTAGATACTTCAGCCTTCTTGTACCATCCGTGGAGACACTGAGATGAAGCATGCCTTGATGTCCACGCGTCTTTCATTTAGTCTAAGAAGATGCAGGATGACTAGTTCAGAGATAGAGATCTACCTTAGAACAGATAACTTTATCACAAAATCTCATATGATCTCCTCCCCCCTAAACTTCCGTGTTGAATTTGGGAGCGCTCAAGACATCAGTCGAACCACCCTGTTTACACAGACTAGTAAAGCCAAGGCTGGGAAGGACCATCACAAATATCTGACCTAATCCTTTCATTAATGTGCCTAAATGACTTACCCAAGCTCTTCTGAAGCCTGTACTTTTATTTGAGGTCAATTATATCTTCTTGAAAGACATCCAGGCACTGACATTATTAAACAGGGCGTCCCAGGTGCTATTTACTCTTGCTAGAAAACGCTCACCTTGTCTCATGTGCATGTGTTTAACTTCAGTTACCAACTAGTAGATTTTACCAACTCTTTTTTTTCTCATGTCAGACTTTTCAGCTGTCAGAAATCTCTTCACTATACACGTTTGTTAGCAGATCATGGACTACTAGATAGATGGAGTTTAACTCTTAAATAGACAGAGGTTTTTAGTTACTTACTGTAACGTGTGCCCATCAGTCCGTGACGGGGGTTGGTGTGTGTTTTGCTTTGTGTTTTCCTTTTTTCTCTCAACTCTTTCCAAATGTTTAGCTTTCTCTTTCAAGTACACATGGCATAATTTAACAAATTATATACCAGGTTCTACAAGGTTTTTTTTAAAGTCTAGTGACTTTCTGAAGTCACTAGATATGAGGATATTGGCATCTTGCTTAGCTTGAGAATGCAGCTAATCTTAGTTGTTCATAAATGATCAATTTTTCATATGCCTCAGAAATGTGCTATGTTGAAATAAGCCCCACTTGCCAAGCTTTAATTACTTGTTCATCTACAAATTTTACCGTTATTTTATATTTTGTTACACATAATTTCTAAATTTAATGAATAACACTAAGCTGAGACAAAACCTCAGATATATCCCCCTTGAAGCACCCTCACTGGCTGATAGTTCTCCATTTTAGTTGACATTCTGAAATCTAATGATATGTTTCACTTGATCTTATATTTTGTCATTTATATTTTTTTATTTTATATTAGCTTTTATTTGAACATCCTGTGGGATTCCACCCAGCCTTTCTGTATAAACCAAACTTTTGATCTCATGAAAAACAATAATATTGTGTGACAGTATGTAACATCCATAAAATCATTTGCGTGGCTTTGATTTCATTATCAATATGAGCTCTTGTGGTTGACATCCCACGTTGTTTTATATGATTGTGCTTGAGATTGAATTCAAGCTAAATGGCCTAATTAAACCTTATTTATCTTTTCTTAGATGCTACCACAATACCAGTGTATTTCTGGTCCTCTCAGATCTTTCAGTATTGTTCCACTATCCGTTAAAAATCAGCAGTACAGGTTCAGACAGTTCAGTTTGTCACAAATTTTATGACTGTTGAATTGAGATAGTTGGATTGGTTAATTTAAAAATGTTTAGCAGTTTCTGCTTAATAGCTACCCTGATTACTAGTGGAGAAGAAATATTTCTTTTTCAGTAAGAAACATATACTCTGCTCCTCTTTAAGGCTGTATTTAAAAATCATGTTGACAGACATGTTTTTCCCTCAGAATTTTTTTTTAATTTCTCACTCTGAAATGTGTGTGAAAGTTTGAACATTTGCTGTAGGAATAATAAATCAACATCTGATACATTCTCTATCTACTGTACCTGCTTTAATTAATGACATTCAGATTAAAATGACTAAAAGCCTAGAATTTGATCATGCAATTTGATTTGGAGTTTACAGAGGCCAATGGAAACACTTGTTGGCATGCGTGGACTCCAGAAAAAGAAAAAAATTCTGTTTGTATATATATATATATATGGCATAGAGGGGTTTACAAGATGTGTGGAATGATCAGCACTGGTCTGAGGTGTAGCAACAGATGAAGAGATAGAAATAATGTGCGGAACTGTAATCTGAGAAACAAGTCCAATTATATGGAATTTTAATAACCTGTGAAGTGTAATTTAATGAGCGGGAAATTACCCGCAATGCATCATCTACTGCTGAATACTCTGCCTTATTCTCTATTCGGACATCTAGGAGAAGTAAAGGAGAAAAGATGGGTGACACCTGAACTTTATCTGTAGAAGCAAAATAGTTTCCTTATCTTCTTTTCTAATCTGTAATCTATGCTTTAAATAGAAATGAAATTACTTCATGGAAGCAGCAGTACAGAGAAAGATATAATCAATTTTATTAACTGAAGCACTACAGTTCATCACCAAGATCCTTATCTTTTTTTTTTTTTTCTTTTTCTTTTTAATTAAAGCTAATGACATTTATGGTCAGTGGTAGTGCTAACAGTTTTATGTCCTGAAGCCTAAAGAGGTAATCCCATGGATTAGATGACTCACTGTGCTAGTTTTGGCTGGGGTAGAGTTAATTTTCTTCACAGTAGCCAGCATGGGGCTATGGTTTGAATTTGTGCTGAGAACAGTGCTGATAACCCAGGGATGTTTTCGTTCCTGCTGAGCAGGGCTTACCCAGAGCCAAGGGCTTTTCTGCTTCTCCCCCCACCCCACCAGCGAGGAGGCTGGGGGGGCACAAGGAGTTGGGGGGGACACAGCCGGGACAGCCGACCCCGACTGACCCCAGGGATATCCCAGACCATAGGACGTCATGGTCGGCAGATAAAGCTGGGGAAGAAGAAGAAGGAAGGGGGCACGTTGGGAGTGATGGCGTTTGTCTTCCCAAGTCCCGTTAGGCGTGATGGAGCCCTGCTGTCCTGGGGATGGCTGAACTCCTGCTGCCCATGGGAACTGGGGAATGGATTCCTGGTCTTGCTTTGCTTGCGTGTGTGGCTTTTGCTTTTCCTATTAAACTGTCTTTATCTCAGCCCGTGAATTTTCTCACTTTTACCCTTCGATTCTCTCCCTCATCGCACTGTGAGGGAGATGAGTGGCTGTGTGGGTCTTGTTTGCCAGCTGGGGTTAAACTACGACACTCACCAAAGAGTTGAGCCCTTGCTTGCAGAGCTTGGGAGCAATCACCGGCTGTAAAAGGTCTTCTGCAAAGGGGCAGCGTCAGGAGCTAAACTCCATACCAGGGGTCCCCACTTCTGCAGCAGAGGGGTGGCCTCTAAACTTCAGTTTCTATTTTATCAAGAAGAAAAAGCTTCTATAAATATTTAGGAAGGTAACTCGGGAAATTTCACCCCAGTGTAATGCCATCTTGCTGAGTCTGGAGAGAGCTTAGAATATTTTCTCCTGGAGGTATGAACACTGGAGAAACCACTCCAGAAGTAATGGGAGGTAGTGAGGATATTTAACAGTCTTCCAACAAATCTCTATTGACTGCTGTAATATCCAAGCTATCAGCATCACCATGTCCAAATACAGAAGAAAATGTCTTTCCTTCCCCCAACCTTCTACTGCTGCTTTGGGGAAGAGCTTAACCCAGTGTTAACTAAAATGAAGACACTTTCACCCCATTCCAAACTTTACTGTCAGTTATGTCACCAAGTTCTGGGCAACCTGGCACTATACTGGTGAGTGCAGAGCAGAGACCCCTGAGTTAGTGTTGCTCTTACCCAATGCATCCATCCAATGCCCTTCATACTGTGTGGAAGGTTTGCCAGGTCTGGAAGGTGCATTTGTGTGTCATTAAGCTAATTGGCTCTTGTGGCTCATTCTCTTCCTTTCTAGCGTTAGTGGGTGCAGAGCCAGCTTTGGCGTTCTGGCCTCCACAGTGCACACATACTCTTTCTGTGTTTGTTAAACCTCAGGATCATGGGGACTTTTTCATGTTAAAATTTTATATCAAAATTACATTACACCTATTTTTTCCCCATGGAAACACACTTACATGAAATTCTCCCACCTCCGAGCATCCACTCTTTGTACACACTCTGGATATTTTGATCAAAACTCCTAGAGAAACATTTTAAAAAAAAAAAAAACGAAACTTGTTCATAGTTTCCAGCATTTTTTCCAGGAGTATTTTCTTGATAGCCTCCCTTAAAACTCTCTTATTCATTCATCTCACTCAATTACTATATTTAAATCTCAGCTCCGCTGAGGTCTTGCAAACTAGTTAATATTTGTTTCAGCTCTTCAAGATCCCATGGTGGGAAGTATTGTACATCAGAGCAGCACTGCCTATTAGACATAGTTTAAGAGATGAGGAACTGAGAAAAGAAAAATGCGATTGGAATACCTGGTGACTTCCACATACCAGGAAAATTATTAGCCTGTGAAATCTTCCTTCCAGGGAATTCTTATTGTTGTAAAATACTTCAAACTGAACTGAGCAGTGTTTGAAAGAATCCCTCACTGGCAACGAGGCGATTTATATGATGGAATACACTGTTAGCAAGTAACACTAGGAGGTGGCACCTCCCCACTGATGTGTCTAAGGGTTTGTACTGCTGACCGGGATTAAACCACAACAGGCTTAATCTAGCAGAAGACATGGATGAAGCTTCACTGCTGCCTCCCCATGCCTCCCAGAAAAACACCTTGAAAAGACCGTAGGCATGTCCACAACCTCTCTATTTTAAAATGCCTGGAGCTCTCTGGCTGCAACCAGAGTAGAGAAAGAAGAGCAAGTTTACACCTGCAGTTTTTTCATCATTCTAGTGGTACAATCATGACATTGAGATTTCCAGGTTTACAGTTTATTTTCTCTTATATGCATTTGAAAGCATCCTCAGGATGGTGTTGATTGCCTACAGGGAGAGAAAGTTTGGGTATGAAACACAGCAGTCTTGTTACCTCCTCATTAAGATTGACAACCATCAAGTTATACCCCTATCAATCATGAGATTATTCTTGGAAGCTTGTGACATTTGATCCTTCTGCTCTTTTTCAGGAAAAAATTTAAAAATTACTTAGATTGTGTCCTGATTAAATTTTTCTTTCTTTCTTTGTTGTTCTTTCTCCCACTCCTCCTTTTAAGGTAAATAAAATGGCTTTAATAGAATAGGTTTTTCACACTGTATCAGCAAAAGAATCCCACGTAAGATTGGAACTCAGAAATGGAAACAAACAAAACATGTAGATTGAAACATCTCAAATACTGAAAAAGCAAAATGGAGCACAGATGGCAACAGGAGGAACTTCCCAAAGCTGCTTTTAAAACCTTGTCCTTTTATTATTAAACTAATAGGTTCCAGTCTTCACATCAGAGAGACTGAATGAGTGAATCTTACCTGTTTCTGGATAGAGGAAAGACAAAAAAAAAAAAAAAGGCGGGGGGTGTGTGTGTGTGTGTGTATTTGCACAAGTCAATCATACAGGCCATTTAAATGTTAAATTGCAGAAGAAACCATATTGTACATGAAACCAGGCTAACTTTCAGCTTTCTCTTCGCAAAGACTGCCAGGGAGCAATACCAGTTTGCTCAAGCAGTGCAGCGTAGCATCCAGGTTTAGCTAAACAGTAACACTTGTAAACTCCGTGTACAAGTGACTGAGCAGCCCAACAGACAGTGATAATGCGGAACCCCTGGATCATTCCCAGCCCCCCTGGATCCAAACCAGATACACCATGCCCAGGATTTCTGCAGTTTTCAGAAGGAGCATGCAAACAGTTTGAAGATGCCATATGCATCACATTTTCTTGTTGTTAAAGTGGAAAAACTCCAATATATCTTTAAAAACTCAGGTTTTTCTGATTACTCTTAGGAGAAGCAGCATGAATTTACCAAGACTGAAGAGGCAAATTTAAGCAAAATATCCTATAAGCTGTCCACACAACTTATCAGTTGTCCACCTGGCAGGGTTTTAGTAAAGCAGAGTTACCACGATGTGTGCTTTCAGGTAGAGGGACAAAAGGACTTTCATCTATCTAAGTATCTAAGGGGGATGAAAACTGAAAGTATTAACTATATTTCAGGCCCTTCTGGTTTTCCATCTCTGCAGCTTCACATTAATCTTGTAAACAACTTGTCCATTTGAATTGTAAACTGGCTTTTGGCTTGCACTCAATATTAGATGAGAAATCAAATGTCCAAATCTCAAATTAACTTCTGAAACAATCCTGCCTTTCTCCATCTTTTCTATGGCCACTGAAAATTTGTCGGAGATAAATTGTGATCAAAACTCTTGGGAACTCTGCACTAAGAATGTATGGAAAAATATTCTTCCCTAAGGGTGTATATTTAGCCACACTGCTCTCTTCCCTATATTAAAGCTTCTCATTAAGTAGGCAGAAGCAATCAGGCTCTTGAGAGATCTAGCTGATTAAGAGTTTTATCATTTATATACCATAATTATATGTAAGATATCATGTCAGGGTTTACCTTGAACATAGGAGAAGGATCATGATTTTGTAAATGGGTAATAAGGCAATAAGCCCTGTAATGTGTTGATTTGTCAGATTAGAAATGTGCATAGAGTGCATAATAAGGATGTTTTAGCATCAAGTATTCTTATAAGATGGCTATGAAATCAAGCTGTGCTGACACCAAACATTTTTAGATACTTGCAAGGCCAAGCTCTGATAATGATATTTTGGTGACCCTCAAACCCTCATTAATGTTGATGTGACGTAAATGTAATGCTTACCCAGTAGAATATGATATTGTAACATATTCTGTATATATATCCATAAATGAATATGTATGTTTTGAAATTGTTTTCCTAACAACTTGTTTTTGCCAACCCAAGGGACTTGGAGCATAAGAAATTGTTCAAGGTTTTGCTTTGTTCAAGGAATGCTTGCCTGACTGTAGCAAAAAGGAGGGTGAAGCTTTACATCTTATTTATGTTTACTATGCAAGTATGCAACAACTTGTATAGTATTTACCCCAAATTCCATGTGGTGTTTAGAGAGGCAGACCCAAAAAGGGTGTTCCATCAAGGTACCTTTATCAACAGCTGATTTAGGGTATTTCTGCTTGTCATTAAAATTTCCTTTTAGGCTCTTGTTTGCAAATGTTGCCTCTAATTTTGCAGGCTCTTTTCCGTATTTCACTGTTGAATCAAATCTTGTTCAATACATAACAGTTTATCTGCTTCTGTTGCTGCTTCTAAATGTAGACATCCGATTCTTTAATTTCCTTCTGTTTGTTAACCCTTTAAGATAAATATTTCCAGCTTTTACTTCTCCAGGAATCAGACCAGAGTGCTTTCTGGGGCTTGGGATTTTTTTTAATATCTATTCATTTATTTATTTAGAATGTAATGAGAAGGTTCTTTTGTAAACATTTCCCCCCAGAAAGTGCAGGTATTAAAATGCTTCAGATATAGATAACGTAAAACTCAATATAATAGTGAGAACTAATGACACTTACTTTTTTAGGCCATTGTTTTGCCCTTCCCCAAAACTTTTTTTTCTGCCAAAACCTTTGGCTTGTGTTTTAGATCCTGTGTTCTACCTCCACTTTCTTGTTTTGAGCCAATAGTCTGCTTGAGATCCAGTCTTCAGGACGTTCCTGTGTCCTTCTGTTGCGTTATGCATATGTGGTGAATATGTGTCTATGACAGTAAAGCAGTCAGGTCTCTAAAGTTACATGGGATTAATCCAGTCCCAAAAGCTCACGCTAGATGAGGAGATAGGAATAGGAACTGCACTGAAATGCAATAACTTTGAATTTGTTTTCGACCAGACCACTGAGACACACAGTACTAATAAACCATGTTATAGACATGGGTAATGCTTACAGAATTTACAAACACCTCAAAACTGTTGTCTGCTTATTTTATTCACTGAAAAAAATCAGATCTGTGTTTCTCCAAAGTATTTGCAAATGTGCCCTAATTCCAATGAACAGATGAACAAGGGGGAAGGCTGCTTCATTTTACAATATTGCTGCAGTTCAACATTTTAAACATTTCAGTTTGTTATAGCTTAAATATTTCTTTTCCAAATAGGTATTTTTAATGAAAACATTAAAATGCCAAAATTAAGGCAGGCTGCTTTGAGTTAACTCTTGATTTGACTGAAAATGGGAAATACAGTGAATTAATCCCAAATAGTTTATTTTTAATTACCATTGGTTCAGTTAGGGAATCAATTTTAAGCAATATTCAAGCCAGAATACAATCAGCTTGTATTTGCTGTAAGAATACCTGGACTATACTTACCATAATTATATTTATCTGAGAAAATCGTAACTCCTCAGAAACCTATCTATAGCTTGTCACAGCATGACAAATGACTTCAAAGAAAGTTAGCAGCAACAAAATTATATAGAAGAAGGAGCATGATCTTTCATCCTATCTGGAATTGAAGGCTTGCAAGACATCTGCAGTTGTCCTTGATTATTAATTGTATATCTCTGAAGCTGTCCAACAGTATCCTTAGCAGGCCTGCAAAATATTTTTTTCTGGCTATGAATCTTTATTGCATATTCCCCCACAGCCTTTGTCAAATTCTCCTGTCTGCATTGTCATTGGGCTTCTATAGTAAACTGGTGCAGAGCTCTGTCATAGAGCACTCAGAGCTTAGGGCCAACCAGAAGGATCCAAGATCAATGAGAAAATTATTTTGTTTTACTTTGGATACCATAATCCATACTGGCCTCTTGCCAAAGAAATAAAATGCTCTAACTTTTCTCTTTCCACCTTGCAACAACATTACATAGATTTATATTGTGGAAAATATCCATGAAAAAAGAATTGTTGTAATTTCCATGACCGATGACAGGGAAGAGCCCCAGCTTCCATATTTTGTAACAACATTAGTTTCATATGCTAAGCTAGTTATCACCTGCTGCTGTGCCTAAGAATGGCGAGGCTGGATTACACCTGTCTGCCCCCCAAATAATCTGTCACTTGCCAACAAGGTTAGTTGCCCAGAAAGACATAGGTAGTTCCAGATTTGGCATGAGTTGAATATTCAGTTCCCTGGGAGTGTTTCATCTTTTTTTCTGCAGAGATTTCTGTGATAACTGCACCATGAGTTTTTGTATCCTTCCAGAATTTTTTTTCCCAGCATTAACTTATATACTATGCTCATTAAAGTTTGTAATAGCTGCCTCACAAAGTTCCATAGCTAAACGAACATTCTTCCCCTGCTGCCCTTGACTTTAGTGGCAAATCTTCCTTTGGCTGTGCTGTCATATAGAATTGAGCTAAAATAACAAAACCACTAATTTCAATTGGTAATCAAAGATACAATTTCCCAGATAAATTCATAGTAAGACATATTAGCAACTGTCTTTAATAATCATGTTCCATTACCAAGGGAGTTTCAGATAATGGAAAGTTTAGTCTCCTTCAATTTGTGTCTAGTTTTGTGACACATTAGTACAACTGATGTTTTAGCAGCTTGTCACTAGAGTAATGAATTCACAAATTAAACTTGCTTCATTTCATGAAATTTTATAAACTTATTATTTTTAGCATATTGTCTCTTCCCTGTCCTATTTCTTCACTATTTATCAGTGGACACCTGTCAGGTTAGGTATCCTAAAGGTGAGACTTCCCCTGCAATTTGATTTTTCATGTCTGCACAATACGTTCAGACCCTGGTCAAAGTCTGTTGATATTTAGAGGAAGGTTTCAGCTGAATCAGTGGATGGTAGGTCAGTCTGTCAAGGTTCTGCCCATACGTATACGTTCTGCTCTTCAAGTTCCTGCAGGGCTGTCATTACACACAGAAGACAGTTGCGTATAGCTGCAGACTGCCGTGCATAAGTGGATATTGTGTGGTGTCCTGCACACTCAATCCATCCACTTCGTGCCTTCTCCTCCTCCTCTTCCTCTGCACTGGTGGAACAGAAAAAGAGGAGTGAAGCGCAGGGGACAGCCTCCTGCGATGGTTGAACAAGACAATAGTTCCCTGGGTCTGGTCCACAAGAGCTGGGACTGAGGAGGCGATGAGGAGGTAACCGGCTCGCAGCACCTAGCTGTGAGCTTCGGCACAATCCACCTCCACGGCTTCATCCTCACGTTTCCTTCTGATCTCAGGAAGGGAACGAGGGCTCCCTCAGTCCTGTGAAGCAGATGGAAATTGAGATCTTCCTTGGCAATCGATTTAGTACTGGGATGGCAACAGTTAACTGAGATGTTGTCGGATGTCTCTGGTATCTATGTCTATGTATCTATGTATATCTGTATCTAGCTATCTATCTCCATGTATATTGGTACAGACAAAAATCCCTAGGAGTCTTGCATAGTTTGCATTTACTGTAGCCTTTTTAGAAGAGAGCAATATGATGTGTATTATCTTTGCTGAAACTGTATTTCTTATTGGGCTTTTACCTTTCTTTAGTTCCATAGAGTTCCTGCCCCAAGCAATATCTTATCTAGTCTAGAGTGAGGACAGTCCTATTTGGGCTGTGTCTAAGCTGACCAATGGGTGCTTTTCTGCTAGTTTTTTTATTTGAATGAATTTTTTTATTTTAAATGATGGTTCTTCTTGATGTTTTTTAAACCCTTGTTGTTCCTTAAATTCTTAGCAATCCAAATATAACGGTCTGTCACCCATCGTCTCCTCTCAACCACTGTTTGTCTTGGATCAGGTATGAAGGCTTCCCCAAAAGACGGAGTTTGATGTTCAAGGAGAAGTTGTCCAACTGTCTGGAGAGAGATCATGTTTGCATGTTGATCACTTGCAATACAAGTGAAAAAAAAGTTGTGGGTTTTTTTTCAACAGTTCAAGGACTTCCTCTTCCACCTTGGGGCCCCACCATCGTTTACGTGCAGTAAACACAAGTTCAAGTTGCTTCTTTGCCTATAACTTTTGCCTCTCACAGGGAATGCTAGCTTATTTCCTACCTTAGCAGGCAGCTTTGCTATTTATTTTTGGAATAATGGAATGGGGGAAGCAGCTCTCACAGCTGTCATAATTGATTTTTCTTCCATCACCAAACAATCATTCATTAGCACTAAATAATAGTATTCCAGATGATCCATTACTATTTCTGTCATTTTGAAAAATAGCTGACATACAGTTGGTCCAGTTGGGCTTGCCCACCAACCACATTGCAGAGTTTGTTGATAAAACATTTGATTTCATTGATCGAGCTCAGTACAACTTTAACAAGGTCCTGGCTGGTCACTCTCAGTAGGTCTCATCATGCTATAACATTAAAATACCATTTTTCTTCATTTATTTATTCATTGTTGACCATGTTGACACCATATCTCAACCTCAAATGCTGCAAGCTCTTGAGACTGAGAACTGAAAGCACTGGGTTAGAGCAGTTGGCAGTTCATTTCCAAATATAATAACATTCTGATTTACAGGCACTTTTCAAGAAGGGTTTTGTGCAAAATAAATTGAGTTGGTTAGATACAGTGTAAAGCAACCTATATGAATCTGAAATTATTTTTTGTAAACTAACCACTTCTGAAAGAAATTGGACAACAGAACTGCAAATCTAATTTAGCTCAGTAACTCCACAAGAAATTTCATTTGCCAGAAGCTGGCAAACACTTGTTTAATTAGGTAGCATAGTGTTCTTCTACGGAACTGATCCCAGTTGCACACACACACAAACAAACTCAAATCTGGCTAATTTTAGTCCAGGTTGGTTCAACTGCCTATTTTACTACACACTGACCTGGGTACTTGTGTTGTCAGGAAGGAAGAAGAAAATACAGGGTACAAAGGACCACCAGAACCAGAGGAAAGCCAAACCCACCCCATTCCCAACACCAGAACTGGCTGGCAACAGCTTATAGCTGTCATGGAAGTTTAGTGGAACCATGTTTAACTTTTTAAAAAATTATAAATTATTCAGACTTGGGACTGAGTCTTACTCCCTTTGTAATAATTGCTCAGTTTTGACTCCTTGATTTCTGGGGGGCATGTTGGCTCCACTGCCTGATGGACACCCGGCATTAACAATATCTCTGGTTCCATGCACTGTTGACACATTTAACAGCAATTTTTCCAGAGAAACAGCACCTGTGTCACAACAGGTAATTTCAGTATCTAGGGTATCTGAGAAGAAGAGCGCTGCTGAGACATGTAACAGCAGTGGGATGTGGGTATTTAACTTTGTTAATTTTCAGCAGTTTATTCTAAATCTTTTGTTCAATGTCTATTGTGGTAATTTGTCTGTTTAGTGACTTTTGTCAGGATACTTCTTCCTCCTAGTGGAGCTCTAGCCCTTACTAGCTTTGATAAAAAAAACCTGTTGCAGCTACTTCACATTTACCCGAGTACACAGAACATTTTCTGTAAGAAACTATTGAAATAATTATCCTTTCTTTGTTAGTAACTGTAGTTACTAAAGTATAGCTATGGAATGATAATAAATCTGATATTGCTACAAGCATGGGAACTCCAGAAATCAGCAACGCAGGCAAGAGGACTACAAGTCCAGTCCTGTATTGTGCCAGGTGATCACATCATGCAGTCATAAACAAATTATCTGCATTGTGAAAGCTTTTGCAAAGTTGATTAGGTTTGCTTCTCTCCTCTTGTACTATTGGAAAGCTCTCCCAGAATTTTGTTCCCTTGATAGGCTGAAGCCTTCTTCTAATTTCCGTCCTAAATTTTTTCAGATTGTTTATATCCATTTTCTTTCTGTGCCAAATCTTGTTCTTGGCCTTCAAGGGACATAGTTATTTTACATCTCTGGGTTTTATTCCCCTAACACATTTGTTTATATGACAAAGCATCATGTCCTCTCGGAAGCTTCTATTTTATGGGTCTTTGCTCCATTTTATAAATTTTCATTTTTCCCCTGTCTATCCCAGTAGTCTCTTCCTGTATTTATTCTGGTTTGAATTAATTGTTCTTAAATGTAATCAATCAGAATACTACATCATATTCAGGATGTCAGGCATTTCCCTCAGTGTTGTGTTCTCTAACTCATTTTCTATCGAAAAGCATAACCTTGTTATTCATACTGCTAAATTTCACCCCATTTCTCTTATTCCAGGCTTTACAATTCATCTTGCACAATGTTCCCCTTTCTCTGTACTGATGATGCCTTCCCACTTCGCATCATCTGCGAATATGACTAATAAGCTACTTTAGGTCATGCCATGATTACAAATATTAAATTAGGTTATTTCCAGACTGGTCCTTGAGGTATTCCAATAACTTCTTTCCAACCCAGTAGCTTGCATTTTTCCTTCTCTTTAAATCCTTCTCCATCTTCTAATATTTCTGTTAATCCCAACTTTGCCATTTTAATTCGTTTTCTGCTTGGCAGTCTTTCAGACGCTGTCAGAAATTCTAGGCAAATGAAATACTACTTATGTCCTTTAACCTAAAAAAGACCCCCACTCTAACCAAGAAAGGTACAAGGCCAGCCTGGCTTAGTAGACCTTTAGTAAATCCAAATGTATCTGACTGAAATGGTACAGCATTTTCAAAGGGCTAAACCAGGGCTGCTTATGAGGATTCATTTTTGGATGCCATCAGATAAAGTGGCACCTTTTGTAAGGCTCTGTTAAATTTTGTAATCTTTCCTGAAAGAGTTGATGAAAGTACAGTAAAAGCAATCTTCTTAGACCATTTTACATTAGAGATATTGAGTTTCTGTGTCAACCTTAATTTGCTTCCTCTTTCATATCTTTACTATATATACTAAGCATTCATTAGCTCACCCAGATAACTATTATAACACTGTTTTTTAAGCAAATTTAATTTAGTAGATCTTACTCAATTAACTTAGATGAAGGAGAACCACTGCTTTGCATGCACCAGCCCAGACTTCCAGAAATAAAATGTACATGAGGAAAACCCAGAGGCAAATTGAGCTACACAATTCTGCTTAGCAGAGATTTTATACCTGGGAGAAGCTCAGAACAAGAGGATTTTATTGAAGGTCTTTTATAGAAAAAATAAGTGTTTTCACATTTCTGAAGTTTGTGGTGAAAAAATTATTCAGTTGCTAACACAGAAAAGTCAGTGGCTACAATTTAGCTCAATTTCTTCTCCTTAGTTGTGGTTTCAGACAATAAATAAAGCCACAGTCCTAAAAGTAGGAAACTATTTATTCAGTTGCTGACTATGAAATGATTCCTATAGAAAATTAGCTTACTTTGTTTGTCTCTGTATAGAGAGTAGTCTCTGCAACCAAATATCGTACACATATTTAGTATGCTTGAGATATAAAAGTAGCTGCATCCTCTTATAAATGAAAGACAGAGGTTCAGGTATTCCAGCTGTATGAATTATTTAAAACAAATTCTAAGTAGCCAAAAAATTTCAGCTGAGTCTTGGAAAATATTTTTGAAATGGAGACATCTCTGGATCTAAGGAGATTTCACCTATTTCAAAGACCACGTGAAAATAGGGATGGAGGGAAGAACCAAAACTGTAGTTGGGATCTTCTGTGTAGAAATGAATAGCCTTGGCAGACCAAATTTCTTGCTTCTCTCTACTTTCGGAGTGAACCAACTTGTACTCCAACTTTGCAACAGCACCTGAGGGCCTACAAGCAAGTGCCATTTCAGATTTTGCTGAAGTATTTTCTGATAGCTGTAGATGTTAAAAGAATTCAGATTCAAGTACTTGAAGAGGGAAGCCCAGGACTGCTCAGTGGTAGGGACCCTGCCGTTCTACCAGTGTATGTTTACCCCGAGAGCAAACCCTCTGCCTGGGCACAAAGCGAAAAAGGGACTTACAGGGAAAGGAATTAGGGCTCCCTTAAAAGACTCCAGCTCTGAGCTCCACTGGTTGTTTCAAATACAACCATTTAGTTCTGCTTAATGGGGGGGAGGGGGGGGGGGAAGAAAAAAAGGGGGAAAAGGAAAAAAGGGAAATGAGTAAAGAAAATTGGACGGAATATGAAAAGAAATCAGCACTAGAGATAGCCATCCAGAGAAGCAACCACATCTTTTCCATCTCATGTCTGACACAAACTCTGACCACAAGATCCCAGCTCCAGAAAGAGCTATAAAGCTCTTGGCTTTATAGAGGAGTCATCAGTCCATTTGTCGAAATTGGACTTTTTTTCTTTTTTTTCTTTCCTTTGTTCTTTCATTCTTTTGTTCTTTCTTTCTTTCTTTCTATGTATGTTGGAATATCTTTTTGAAAGGGTCAGAGAGAGACCACCAGAACCTTCCAAGTGAAAATGTGGAAATGATGGAAAATCCTCCTCTTTTGTACACACACACACACACGCACACAAGTGAACCTGGAGTAACTTTAAGATTCTGTTGTTATATGCAATATTTCATGATGCTCAGTATATTCAGAAATGTCATTACCATGTTAATACGAAGCACATTTTATTTTAGCAGTAATTTACCATTGTGTCATATTAGCATTAATTGCACTAATAATACTATGAAAAGTTTATTTTTAATTACATGACTACATCAACTAAATTTTTAAACAACAAATAAAAGCCAACATATTAGAATGTAAAATTATGTTTGCAATTATTGCATATAGTAAACAACAGAATTTTGAGAAATATTACTGTTTTGTAGTTTCCCTGATCTTTCTTCCATTCCCTTCTCCCACAAATACCACTTTATTTTCTTTTGTTTTACCTTGTGTTTGTGTATGAGTATTAATACCGTAGTGCAGCCAACTTAATGTATTAGAAATAATCTCTGTCTACCCTTTATAGCATTATTATTATTTATTTATACTATCATATAAATAAGTATGGACTGTTATCCCTGGGTGCCTATGGGGTGGGAAAGGGAGGGAAGACAAACACAATTTGAGAAAATTAGGTGTGTATCTTGAAAGGAGAGGTGCAAATGTCCTTCTTGACCTATGGTCCCTTTTATTAGGGCCCTTACTGGTCCTCCCAAACTGGAACACATACTTGTAATGCTGCAATGCCTAATTGGCCATGCAACTGTGCTCTAACTCTGAAACAAGGATTCATCTATGTCATGAAAATGTATAAGCTAAAAAAAGCATCTTGGTTAATCGCTGCTCTTCTACAGCGTAATATATGTTTTTCCAAAAACTAGAAATATGATTTCAATTAGTATGAGGTTGGTTCTTTTTAACAAAAAAAATCTCTTACATTTTATGAAGTAGCATAGTATAAATCCAGTATGAAGCTAAAAAATAAGATTTTGGAACTAGTATTTTATTCTGAAAGTGAACTTAAAACACCTTCTGTAAAGAAAATTCCAAAACCAATATTAAAAATCTCCTTTCATCAGAAACTTTGGAAATTTGCTTTCATCTTCAGAAATATTTTCTGTAAAATTGCAACATCCTATTAAGATACATTAATTACCTGTAAGAACAACTTTACTTCTTTATTACCACTGGATTCTTCTTCAGGGCTGTATATTTTAAACCTTATCTAAATAGAACAAGCGTTAATATTACACCAAACCAAAGACAGCTGAAGTTACAATAGGATGCTTCCAAAGACTTGAATATATGTTGAGGATATATTGCCTCTTTTTTTCCTAGCTTTATTTATTTATCTATGTGATCAACTCATTTATCGTAGTTTTTCTACAAAACCACAAAGCACCCTTAGAGGAAACTAGCCAATTCCAATGATTTTTTACTGGGTTTTGGGCATAGCCTGGTTCCTCCCCCTTCCCACTCACACATCCCAGCATCTCCAGTGGCTCCTACAATTCACACCCTACACGTCAGGCCATTAGCCATGATGCCGAATCAACTTTTTGCAGGAGGCAGCTGGGGTTTTATTTCAGTATCAGTGGTGGACTAATAACTGCTCCAAAGAATTCCTGAATAGAAATGTGTCCTTCCAAATGGCTGTGGTCTCCTCTTGTCCTCAATGCCAGTGATGCTAAACGTGTCCTCACCAAAGGTAGGTCCTCTCTCCTGTTGCCCTCATTTCTGCTGTCAACTGGTGGTGAGGCTGCCTCAGGCAAAAGAGTGATCCCTGACACCAGAGAAAAGCTAACATTTTTCCTGGTGTCAGAAAACTTTGCTTTATTCTTTCTGAAAAAGAACAACAACAAAAAGAAAAATTAGTGCAAAACCTTACGTTACCTTATGTCACCATGTTGTCTTACAATATGAAAGCCCTTAATGTCAAGGAATGGGGTTTATGGGTTAAAAAAACCCACCCAAGCATCATCTTGCAGTTTTGAACTTTGAGTTAGCTTTTCATCTGAACACTTTTAAACATTATTTAACTATGATTTTTGATATATCCTTGAGTTGCTGTTAAAAGGTCTATATCTTCATATAATATAAATTTTACATTGGAGATATAGGGCGTCCATTTAATGGATGCTAATGACGACATATTAAGCCCTCTTTCCAAAAATCCTGTGCTTTAATACCCTTCTAATCACCTATCCATCTCCTCTTTTTCTCTCCAACAAACAAGCAAATAAATAAATAGCCCAGATTCTGCCTGGAATAATGTTGCATTTCACCAAGCACACAGATGAATAGATATGTAATGAAGTACTATTTTTTCCTCAGAAAATGAAGAAAATCCAGTGAATGGAAAATTGGGGTTACTGTGTGTGCATTCCAAAGTAATAGTTATTTGAGTATTGAATCCGCCAAAAGGAAAATTTGAAAATGATGAAGTGCATTCAGACAAGAAACTAGAAAGCTGGGAGAGGTGAAAAGGGGAAGCCGGCAGACTTGTGCTATGCTGATAGCAAGTGTAATAGCAAAAATGATTGCTTTGTTTCCTAGGATGGGGAGGACGGGCTGGAGACATTGCTGCTGTTTGTCTTACATGAGGAAAAAAATCTTCATTTCCCCTCAGCAGGGACAGACTGGGTTGCTCCGAGCATGATTTACCTTGAGAAGGGTAAACAGTTCAGCAAAGGTTCCCCTGAAAATGTCGTGAGACAAGCAAAGCTGAAACCTGGCTGGAATCAAATGAGCAATTTAATATCTGATATATCCTTAAGATACATCCTCTTGGGCTGGGAACTGCTCTGGGTTTGGTGACTCAGCCACTGAGCTTTTTCCTCCATCTCCAATGACAGCACTGTTATACCCCGGCTCTGAATTTAGTTGATGCTTATTCATTGCCTGGCTGTCAAAGAATGTAGATGGAGTATGAGCAGCTATTCACATTTTTTATTGTGGGTATACCCAATGGTTACAGTACGTACTTGAGTCTGAAATAAGCAAGTAGATAGTGCCTTCCTGACTTAGAAGTTAGAGCAGAAAATTCCTAAATAACTGTAGGTGCTTCAAGGAATGTTTATGCATTTTCCATTAAATTATCCTTTAAGTGAATAAAATACTTAAGCATCCTTAAATAAAGGATCTAGTCTTATTCTGTTCCTTTCTCCTACATGACCCAGCAAACTAAAAAAATTATATATTAATTCTTTTCTCTTTCACATGAGCCTATACATCCCCTTTTCATTATTAAGGAAAAAAAAATAATAAAAGGACCAATCTTTTTAAAGTAAAGAAACATTTTATTCAGGACTGGACTGGAGAATTTTTCCTGCAACCCTGCGTCAGACTCCTATCCTCTGGGGAGAAAATGAAACACTTTTCCTTTGAGTAATTAGGTAAAGTCATCAAGCCAGACTATTACTCAGAGAGATGTATTTGGTTTTTGGGTTTGGTTTTTGGTCGTTTGTTTTTTTTTAGTTCTTTTGTTTGTTTGTTTGTTTTAATTTTGAAGGCATAGAAGTAATTTGGGAGAAATATCTACAGTAGCTGCTAATTTAAATCAGCCACCCTTCCCTTTCTCCTTTGAGAAATATGCTATATAAATAGAAAGTACTTCTAGGTATACTTCTTAAATAGCTAAATGTACATTATTTGCTTTTGTATAATAACAAATATACCTATTATTAAGCACAGCATGCTGCCATATACTAGAAATTCCCACTCAGATCAACAGAGAGAAATTAACCCCTGTAGTGGGTGAGTCACTCCTGTCGTGTAGAGCATCTGTCTCATGATGGGACAAATCACTCCCTGAAGGGGCCTATAATTCCAATACCATTAAGGATGAAAGGCCTTTATGTGAAAAACTTGGACTAGAAGATTAACTCTTCGATGAAACCAGATAAGATTATTATCTCATTATATCTGGAAGTGTTCACGGCCAGGTTGGATGGGGCTTTGCGGAAGGTGTCTGGGCCCATGGCAGCGGGGTTGGAACTAGATGACCTTTAAGGTCCCTTCCAACCCAAACCGTTCTGTGGTTCTATGATTGAACTGCAGGGAGTGCCCAACAAGAATTTTGGACTAATCAGTATTTAGAAGTCCAGTTGAAGCTTTTATAGGAATCTGAGCATGATTTGCCTGCACTGTCTTCAAGATGCCTTTAATCTGGCATCTTGCGTAAAGTTTATCCAGGGGCGCAAGTACCCGAGGATCTGCATCAAGTACAAGCAAGCCATTATCTTTTGCAAATACAGTTTTGCAATTTTTTCACACGGCTAGGGCTGAAATGTTAAAAGCTGATACTGTATGTTTAGCAAGGTATTACAGTCTTTCTAACTCACAGAAACATTAAACCAGAAGGAACATTTCCCTGGACCCCAAATATTGAGGTGGAATCAGGACATTTCCTGATTTACCTGGACCTATCTGGACCTTTTCGTATTACTCACCTGTCCTCGCTGCTAAATGCAAAATTCACAGTTTAATGCTGTCAGTTAAATTTCAGTGATATTTATCCCCTGTTCATTACTAAGTAATGAAGTTAAACAAAGTCTTGATACAAAAGCCAGGTAGGTCGTTGAAGACACAGTTCCCGGTGTCAAATGATTTTTTATTTGGATCAACCGAGAAGAGACAGAGGCAGCTAAACACAATGCCTTCTGTAATGCACTGACACAAAGACTTTTAAGACATAATAGTGCCATTCAAGCATCCTTTCATTTTTGTCCTTTTTCCAGTCTTCAGTCCATGTAACGCACTGCTCACATCCAAGACCATTTAAATTAATTTTTCATTTTCAATCATTTTCATTGCCAAGGATGTTTTTATTCATCTTAAATATTTTAAGGCCAATTAAGCTGCAGCTTTTATGAAAGGTATGACAGTTCTGTAGAGTGGTAAGAAGCACAACAGTTAAAGGAATAATTAATACAATAACATGGCATGAAAATTGTGATTTAAAATTTAATAAACTAACTTCTCCCCCCAAAATACCTGAATATGGGTTCTGGGAATTTTTTATTGTTGAAACCAAAAGTCTGTCCTCTTTGCAAATAATAAAACCAGCGTTTGTGAGGCAGTATCCCGGTGATTGTTGAAATAATGTAGACTTTATAAGACTCCCTGCAGTCTTTCATTTTAAAGTTTTCTAGTTTCATGCTTACTGCTAAGCTGTATAATGAAATAGCCAGAGTATTGAATTATTCCAGAGCATCTGTTGATCTATGTTGGAGTTGTGATTGAATGATTTTAGCTCTTGTAGAAAGAAAATAACTGGCTTTGATGAAGCAAATAGGTGCTAGTTAATCTCATCTAGGCTGCCTTTCCCACAAAATTTGGACCAGATGATCTTTCAAGGTCACTTCCAACCTTGGCTGTTCTAGATTCTACGTTTAAAAATTCAGTTTCTAACAGTAAAAGTCATGCTATCGTCCAAAAGCCACTTCTTTACCAATACTGTTTACCTTTAGTCTCACACATTATCCCCTGTCATCTCAGTTATAACAGTTTAATTTATACTGAAATCTCTCCAGGTCTGGGATTATCTGCCTTCCTGTTTGTATAGGGACAATTATGTTGGTTTGTATAGGGACAATTATGAAGGACATACTGAATCCATACACATAAAAAATTGTGTGTTAATTTTAAAAGACCGAAACAACTCTTCATTATTAGCAGTTTTTGTATGGTTGTACAAGTCATGGAGAGAAGTGCTAAGACACAGATTATTCCTGTAAAGTCTTTGCTCAGCTACGCCGTTCCAAGAAATTTAACTAGTTCAAATAATGCCCCATATTGGAAGAAAAAGTCAAAATTCAACATATTTAAGGTTTTATCTTATTCCACACAAGCAGGCAAAAAAGGAACCTCGAGTTTTCACCGGTCTTTATCACAAGGAAGACTTTTAATTAAAATAAAGAGCTCCTATCAAATTATTTCTTCCTGAAATACTGTTATATTCACTTGGTAGTGGGTTTTTTTCACTGAATTTAATTTTCTTTTCTACATCTATAGATAAATTATCCTCCTTAAAACTTTTTTTTCTTAATATTCTTTTTTTCCCACAAATACATACATTTCTTAACCCCACACATTTACAACTCAATAAAAATCATGTAAAAGCTAAGGGCCAGGATGGGGCCCTTGGAGAAAAATCAAAGTCAAACTGAATCTATATACTGTTTCACTTCCTAAACTCTGTTTTTCAAAGAGATATGTTTTGTCTCCTTTGTGCGTAAGGACCCTCTTGGCCAGAGCCTGAGGAGGTGAAGAAAATAGAGCACAAGACTGGCTTACAAAGGACCATGAGTAGATTCAGGGAATCCACTATCATTTGGAAAAACCTTTGGATCTTTCTCAGGGAGCTGAGGATATTGAAAAGTGGGGAGTTTCAAAAGCGGTTTAAACAAATCCAGAGAGTCCCTGCAGATCTACAATATTTAGAAACATTTTTTTTTCCGTGCAACTCAGATGAGAAGGCTACAGATCTTAAAGCTGCTGGTGGAAAGGAAATTCTTAGGAGAAAGTTTGGTTATGGAAATATTGAAACCAGACCCCACCGCACTGCTCTGTTTGTTACTGGTGATGGTGGGTTTCCCCAAGCTGCATTTGAGCACCCACTTCTCAGCAAGCTGGTGTGCCAGTCTCTGAAAAACCCTGCTGGGGACCAAATCAAAAGAACCAGAAGACCACCAAAACCAAGGTGGATTGTTAGGAGATACTGAATCGAGCAGCCCAATACAGGTGAGGTTGCCGCAGCTCCATGTCCCCAAGTCGAGCCAGGAGCAAGGCTGAGTATGATCATCTCTGTTTAAATCTTATCACTTCAACGTCGGTGTGTTTTCTCCTCTTTGACTTAGCCAAGTAGTTGCAGCTCAGGGAAGTAAACCACAAAGAACTCTTAGTAGCTTTGTTTGGTTTTTTTTAAGAAGTTAGTCCTTCCATACATCATTTTTGAGAGTTTGTACTCTATCATTATTATTATTAACTCGCTTGAGACAAGTTTGTGGCACTTTAATTATTGTCCATTATCCTGTTCAATAAAAGTCACATAAAAACTTATTCCATATTTCAGCATGATTTGTAGTCTTTGCCCATAGTAAAGCATAATGATGTTACAATAAATTTGAAAACCAGACATGAGAAACCTGTATCTTTGAATGGAAATAAACCACAAATATGTATGGTGACAAGTGTTGTGTGGTGTTATCAACGGGACACAGAGTTCATAACAAAGAATAAAAAGTTGATTCTTGAGTACTTCCTTTTGAATTACAAAACATAGGTATAACTATTAGAGAAAAAGCACAAGTAAAAGGAAAATTAGAACAAAATGTCTCAGCCTTGGAGAGGCTTGCCTTTTTAAAGAGGTTTGGAAGCTGCATTCACATTTTATAATTTGTGTATTATACAAAGTAGTTCAAAGCACTGGAAAATGCTCTCTCTGTTCTCTTGAACATTCATCAGCTGTGCTAGAAGGAAATAAAAAAAATGTGCCTGTATGTAGCATTATATTCAGCTACTTATTCTGCTGGCAAGTCAACTAGAGGACAGGCAAGATTCTTTCTAATTGTGACAGAAATATCTGATTTACAGAGAGATTTCTTACTTGTGAATTGACAATGGCAAGGAGAAAATGCACTTCATTGGTGGTTTCTCTTTTTTCTTGCTAAATGCAACAGTTTAATGCAAGGTGATTAAATTAGGACATCAAAGGAAATTTAGCCAGTCTTTGTTTCCCTGCAGTGAAAGCAGAATAAATAACGGCACCATTAAAGCAGCAAGAGCAGTAGGCAGTGAGACACTGGCAAGGTAAGCATTGCTTATCAGTGAAACACACTGGCTTTAGCAGAGCAAATCTCCTATTTCCCTCCAGGGAGAAGGGGAAGAAAAGTAAGGCTGATCAGACGGTTGATAGATGAGGATATATTTCATCTCCCCCAGAAGGACATCCTGCCTCTACTAAACTTTTTCTATCTCCTTGTTCTCTTTGTTCCCTATCTTTGCCTTTTTTTTTTTTTTTTTTTTTTTTAATTCTTAAAGATTTCTGAGAACAGTTCTATGGGATATATTAAGAACTGGTTCGTGCTGTGTTTGTTTTTTTTCCTGTAGCCTGTCTGTTTTCTCTAAAAAATACCCCTTGATTTCTTAAAGAAAAAAGGCCACTTCACAAAGCCTGAGTAATTAAGAAAAGGGGAAAAATAGCCTACAGAAACTGTCTGTCAATGTTCAAGATCACAGCTGAGAACAGTGGTGAAAACTACCACCTGCTATCCCCCAGCACTCTTAAAAATACATCAGCCCCTTGGGGCCTCTGAACAGTTATGAACACAAAGATTAATTAGCTTTTTGAACTCAGAAGTCCAATTTCTTAGATTGAATTTACATTTCCATTAAATGCTTTGGTGAGTGCAGTGTACCTAGCTATTTGAGTACTTAGATGACTTCCCTCACTGTGCTGTTTGTGAGCATCTCTTGCATCAGGTTACTGCAATTCACCCCATTTTACAGATGGAGAATAGAACCAAGTTAATTAATTACTAGACTAGAAATACAGAGAGGCCACAGAGAGCTGGGAAGTGAAACTTTTTTTTTTTTTTTTTTTTTTAAACCAACATCATTAACTTAAGCTTTTTAAAAGTTGGAATTTCTGCTTTAGCAGAGCAAGAGTTTTGATTCCATTTCACATCAAATCAGAACCAAAAGCACTATAATGGCGTGATCAAAAGTAGTTGTAATGAGAGCAATTGAAACTGTTCTTTTTTCACAGTTTTTCTCTTAAAATGTATTAAAAATAGACATAGCCTTCCAAGCTTCTACCAAGTTTCCAACCCATTCCAGTTTGGCTATTCCTTCCAACAAAAAAACCCCAAACATTTCTTGCACCCACCTAACTTATTCTAATGATGAGGCAGCAGAATTTCTTCCATCTTTTTCTTAATCTATCTCATTACAAACTCAAAGATATTTAAATGAAGTTTTCCATGAAGTAGTCATTAAACCAATCAACCAGCAGGTATCCAAGCCATGACTGAACAGTAAGATAGGCAATAGCAGACTTTGTTCACCACTCAGATGAATTAGGAAGATTCATCTGAAGTTGGTCTTTTTGGTTTCAAGAACTTTCCAGCATCAGATAAGGGAGGAGGAATTACTGTCAGCTCTTCAGCAAGACAACACTGTCTGGAAATCAGTATTAGCTGTGCCAGATATCTGTGTATCCTATATTGCAGCAAAATACATTAGATGCTTTTTTGTCAGTTTCCTGTTGTCCAAAGCATCCTTTGTGATTTACAGACATATAAAACCCCCAAAGAAATCGCAGTCCTTGACAAAAAAATTGTAATTAGATTTAAGTCTTATACCTGATTGTATTATGAACTTCAGATTGAAAAGACAGAAATAAACAACATGGTATTTTTCCATTTAGGGTTTTGCATTATAAAATTTAATACCTGGGTTTTTCATTATTCAGAATTTTATGGAACTGAACAAAATTATTGTAGTAAAGAAAGTGGTTCAGCCTGAATGGAAGTAATGTGTGGTTTTTCAGGAAAAAAAAAAAATCCATAGAAAAAAAGGAGATACTGAAACCTAGGTATCCCCACTTCCATGTTTGTATACTTGTTATCAAATTATTTAGTCTCAAGTCATATTGAATTTTGATAGCTTCAAGGAAAGAAATAGGAGCCACCCTATCCGGAATATCACATAAAGTAGTGCCAAATGTAGGTTCAAGACATTTAGGTTTAGAACATATATCTCTTGTAGCCACAAGTAAATGTCTTGTTCAACAGGCTACCAGATAAAACAATAAACCTTGCTCATTTTGTAAATTACTTGGGAAGGGTTGGGTTGGCCTTTTGGTTGGTTGGTTGGGATTACTTTTTTTTCCCCAGTGCTGTAATGATTTAGCTACCAAATTCAGTCTGAATTCATAAATTGTTTCAGATCTAGGCCAAAATTTTATTTAATATATGATTTCTTGAAAACATCCGCTTATCCCCACCAAATAAAACTTTTTCTGAGTTCTAAGAAGGTGGTAGCATTGTAACGTTGAAGGAGGATGCTGCGGTTCCAGGCAGTGCACCTTCACAAAACACTAACGAGACCTTCTGCCACTAAGCAACAGTGGAAAAACAGTTCCAGATTTGTTTTCAAAGAATCATTTATCACAGAAAAAGGTGAAAAAATTAAAGACTTAATTTGGGAGTTTACTCTAAAGAAAATCTTGTGCAAATGCAGTGCCAATCCAAATACCTTCCATGGATTTTTTTTCATTTAGATTATAACTGGGCTGTATATTTTTACATTCAGAAGATTACAGTGATCCACAGCATAAAAAAAACCCCAACAAAACAAATCAAAAAACCCCTACTAAACAACTAACTAACTAGTTTCAAAAGCTACACCTCTACTTTCAGGAAGTTTCTTCTACAGTCTGTGAACATTTGTGAGATCAATCACAATGTTTCTTTTGCAGTATACCATAACTCTGGGAGGTTTGTATCATGAAGTTTCTACAATGGATCAAGTTTTTAAATCTCTGGGACATGGACATTACCCTTACATATTTTATATTAGCTGAAATAATGTTTTTAAATAGTCTGAGGAAATCAGTAACAGTCATCTGGATATAAACTCAGGATTTGTATTTATTCAACCAGATACTGAATTCAAGAAGCAGAGAGAAAAATCCTACTGAGCTTTAAGTCACCGGGAGCATCACCATACCTGTCCTTTTTTTGTACTGAGGAATGTTTTTAAAGTTTTTGGAAATAACACATGATCTTAAGGCATGAGGATCAACTGAAACACAAAGAGTGTGTTTGGCCAGCATTCAAACAGTGCTCAGTTTTACGAGGGAAAAGCTGCATGCAGTTCATCAGCGTTCCTTTCTGCTTTCCAAATCTGTTTGATTCCTGTTTCAGTATGTGGCTTATTTAGTATTTAATTTGTTTTCCACAGACACTGTGTTTAGATGCATATGGCTTTCACTGGAGTGCCACTGAGTTATGATTGTTGTAATGCACAGAAAACAAAATTAAAATGAACCTATTATTCTAGCGGTTTTTTTCCCGTCCCAGTGGGATTTGTATTTCCACAAACTGAGTGTCTGAAAGAACTAAAAAAAAATGTGTCTGATGGATTATTTGGAGCTGATGTTGGAAATTGTAAAGCGCAGTTAAAATATCGAAATGGTTCACCCACTTCTTACGTGTGTTCTGCATACCCTGACTGCACTCCTTCCCTTGGTTCTCCTGGAGCTACGGCTCTGGGAGGAAGACGATGTTTGGAGGACCAGGTTATACCAACAGTGTTGAAGCTCAGGAAGGGCTGAGCACACCCAGCTCGTTGTGACCTAGCTGAAGGTGACAAACTTTGCTCAAGGGTATTCACCTCTTTTCTCAGTGGTTTAGTTTTCTTTTCATCCAAGGAAAGATACTTGAGCCACCAACCCACTTTAAGGATATATTGATTATTTGACATTGCGAAGATATAAAAAAAATACAATCCAACTGCTTAGTATTTTATTGTTATTTTTGCATCCTACTTATTTTAAGGAGATAGTGAAAAATGTAGACCATATAAAATGTAGCCATATTAATGAGCAAATGAGCTGCCTGACCAAGCAAGCAGCAAGTCGATAACACTTGATGCTGATCTTGGCACAAAGGGAAGATGGTACCTGATACTTCAGTTTAATGCTACTGTGAAATGTGGATGACTAGCGTGTCCCTGCTGACCAAGTTATCGCAGGCTTCTTTTGTGCCATTTCAGGTTTTTTTAAGATTTGTTCTTACTCTCATAAGTATGTAATCTGCTGAAATCAGGAATGTGAAGCTAGAGTTTGTCCTTCAGGTTCATCTAAGTCTAAGTAAGGAAAAAAAACATTAAATACACTAAGCTGAGAGAAAAACTGAGCAACCTGGAGAAGTTCCTTCTAGTTTAAATGCCTTTTCGATTGTTATAGTAAATGGCTGTGAAGGTAGTTAAGAGAAGGGAGAAAAATCAATGCAGGTTTACAGATCACCCCAGAATGTATTTCCTAGTTACACTATGGATAGCTTCATTATCCAGTAAATATACTGTGTGTACTTTAAAAGTACTTTACAGGAGTTATACCTTACTTTTTATACATTAATACATGAATGAACACTGCATTTTTAAAACTCTACATAAAAATGTGCCTTAGTACATATTTTTATTAAAGAACTGTAGATTGGGATTGTCTTACTTCATTGCATGGTAGCTTTTATCTATCAATACTAGCCCATCTAGACAGAAATTTTTCATCTGTGTGTCAGTGAATACACACTTTGCTCACAATTTGTATTCAGAAAGACTACATTTATAATGTTCTGTTTGCTTATAATGCAGCATGACTGAGCTTTAAAAAACTGGCAGTGCCCTGAAAGAGCTCTGATAATTATGCAAAAGTACTGAAATAAAATAATAGTGCAGGGAAGCACTTGTGTTATTAATAATTCAACATATACATCCTTGAGGGAAAGTGTAGTTGGTTTTTAACATGGCACTTCTAAACCCTGGCAGACACAGTGGACACACAAATTACACATGTATTCCTCAGCTCTTTATACTTTAAACCTGGTTACAATAGCCGTGCATGACTGACAGTTTTCATACAGCATGAATCAGGAAGAGCTTCTGAAATTCCAGATTACTTCAATATTACTGAACATTTGCAGTACTTTAGTATGCATATTGTTTTAGTAGCAAAAGCTTTAGGAAAGTGCATCAGCTGAAACTCAAGGCTCTTTTTTCCTTTGAAAGGATCAAAGATCTGGCTAGGAAAATATCAGCTTGCTGTGCCAGCAAGTATGCTCAGCAAGCTCAGCCCATTTCTACATTGGAAATGGTATGGGAGGATGCCTATAGCATTGCAAGACACCTATCTATCTGTTTTCTACTTTTAATCATTCAAAGGTATCTGGGGAGCATATCTCAGAGGAGATGGGTTAAACCTGATAAAAATGTGATGCAGCTGAAGTGCTAAAGCATTGGTTTGTGAAGACACAATAATATTTAAGGACTGTGGTTGATGACCGTATCATGCACACACACAGCGTGGGATCTGGAGAAGATAAGAGCCATTCCGCTCATCCATTTCTGGTGCCTCCCCATTAATGTTGTGCGCTCCAGCCCTGATGTTGTGTTGCCTGGTGCCACACTGACATCTTTGTTCAGAGCGTTGTTTAGGCAATACTCAACGCTGGTCGCAGATCGCTCAGTCCGATCCCCCCCACCGCGTAGCGTTGCACTGTAAACCTGGATCGTGGTGAAGGCAACGAGTTGACCTCTGAAGTGATTTGACTGCGTTGCAGAAAGCTAGTCATCTGACCTTCTCATGTAAGATCATGCTGACACCTTCTAATGTTGTATGTCACTATTAATTAATTCATCAGCAAGAACATTTTACTGGTCTGTCACAGCAATCACACCAGTCAGGGTTTCCTTTATAGACCTTTAAAAGGCATCACTTTTCCACAAAATTTCTTCACATCACAGATGACCTTCTTATTGTAGCTTTGAGCTTTGGCAGGTGACATGACCCTCACAGTCTCAGCTTACTGTGCTCTCTCTCTTTCAACATTTCTCATAATTGAAATGTTTTGCTTTATTAGGAGTGAGGGTGACTATTTCTTCTTGGCTTTGCTCTTCTTTTTTCTAGGTGCAGGACTTCTGTAAGACAAAAAAGAGTGGTCAGGGAAACACTGTATATAACATTGCAAATAAAGATTTTAGATTATAGAAGTCAGAACAAAAAGGTTTTGAAGTTCTGAAGTTAAAATAAACCATCTTACTGTGTCAGTACAGGCTACAAACAATGACACTCAAAACTGAAAATGTCATTGAAGAGAAACATTGAAATAAAATATTTTGATTCAGGCAAAGCTGTGTGGTCTTCTTAACTGAAAACTGTTCTTCCAAAAGTTTTCAGCAACTTCTAACTCCATTTTTTAAATAGTTCTCTGACCAAAAAAAAAACACCAAACCCCCCCCCCCCCCCAAAAAAAAAACCTCTAAAAAATACAAATTGTCCTTATTGAAAAAGAAAAGTTGATTTCCATATACCTAAGCCAAACTCTTCTTTCTCTCATAAAGCAATAGTTTGCTCTGCTGAAATTTTTAATAAAAAAAAAAAAAAAACCCAAACATTTGCAGGATAAGTTACTACTCTGTGGAAAAGGATGACACAGGATGGTCCTGTGAGAGTAGTAAATGCAGTGAAGACTAGAAAATTAAAAGCTTCACATTTACTTCATAAATATACAGGCTAACATGCTGTTAAGACGGCAGATACCAATGGAGCAGATTTAATGATATGACATTCTGTTTTAAGAGGTAAATAAGAAAAACCAATAGAGAAGAACAATACACCAATTACTTGTAACCAAGTTATAAATGAACCACTCTCATGTGTTTCCATTGCCATGAATTTCAAGCTTAATTATTTTATTCTAAAATGCTTTGCCTTGAGAAAAGATGATAGTGACTGAAGAATTTTTACTGAATGAATGTGAAGCATTAACATGCTGAGTCACACTATTGAGCCTGGCCGCACAAATCCTTTATGTAATTGATGAATTTTCAGTATTCTGCTTTACAAACAGATTTCTAAGTTTATGAGCAAGTAAAAATAGAAGTGAGGTGTAGAAACGTGAGGACGGACTTCCACCAAAGGTTTTTATCTAGAAGGGATATATTTTGCGTGGAGATGTCTCTACTAAGACCTTTCAGCCAGTTCAGCATCCTCACAGTGGCAGGGCAGAGGCATCTGCCAGCACAGCAGAGCACTCCTAGCACGTGTGATGCTTTTTAATGTATGCAGTGGGATAGATAAACTGGTTAGGATTCAATCAGAAGAGAGCTGTGCCTGAAGCATTTTCTTATATTTCAATTCATATGTTCAATTCATATTTAGGAAAAAAAATATGATTAGCCATTGTTACTTCCATACTCTGTCAGCTGTGATCTGCAGTAATCTACTAAAACAACAAAGCAGTATTACTCTGGATGGATTTTTTTTTTTTTGAGGCAAGGAAGGTAAGAGTTCAATGGCTGTGCATTTGAGGAGAAGCAGCAGCATCACAGGAATGTCTCACACTGCACAGAGGAGCACATGGCGGAGACCTGAGCTAGTCCATCCAAGCCCTGTAATTCAGAGGGCAGCTTAATTCCAGAAACGGCAAAGTCACTTTCATGAGCTTACTAGTAGGATTTAGTCACATAGAGATTTACATTATTTAAAAAAAAAAACAAACAGACTAGACTAGACTAGACTATTTCAGTTGGAAAGGATCTACAAGGACCTTCTAGTCCAACTGACTGACCAATTCAGGGCTGACCAAGTTGACGCATGTTGTTAAGGGCATTGTCCAGATGTCTCTAAAACACTGACAGGCTTGGGGCATTGACCACCTCTCTAGGAAGCCTGGTCCAGTGTTTGACCACCCTCTCAGTAAAGAAATGCTTCCTAATATCCAGTCTAAACCTTCCTGATGCAGCTTTGAACCATTCCCACACATCCTATCACTGGACCCCAGGGAGAAGAGCTCAGCACCTCCCTCTCCACGTCCCCTCCTCGGGGAGCTGTAGAGAGCAATGAGGTCGCCCCTCAGCCTCCTTTTCTCCAAACTAGACAAACTCTTAAGCCGCTCCTCACAGGACATGCCTTCCAGCCCTTTCACCAACTTTGTTGCCCTCCTCTGGACGCCTTCAGGGACCTTCACATCCTTCTTCAGTTGTGGGGCCCAGAACTGCAGACAGTACTCCAGGTGAGGCCGCACCAACGCTGAATACAGCGGGATAAGCCCCTCTTTTGACCGGCTGGTTGTGTTGCGTTCGATGCAGCCCAGGATGGGGTTTGCCCTCTTGGCTGCCAGGACACACACAGCTGACTCGTGTTGACCCTGCTGCCGACCAGCACCCCCAGATCCCTTAGGGCTGCTCTCCAGCCACTCCTCTCCCAGTTTATAGTTGTGCCCAGCATTACTCCATCCCAGGTGCAGAATCCAGCATTTGGACTTGTTAAATTTCATCCCATTAATCCTAGCCCAATGCTCCAATCTATCTAGAACCCTCTGCAAGGCCTCTTGCCCCTCAAGAGAGTCAACAGCACCTCCCAGTTTGGTTTCATCAGTGAACTTGCTAATGGTGCATTCAACTCCTGCATCGAGGTGGTTGATAAATATATTGAACGGGACTGGCCCTAGAACTGAACGCTGAGGAACACTGCTGGTGAATGGTCACCAGCCAGACATAGTCTCATTCACTACAACCCTTTGAGCAATGCCTTTCAGCCAGTTCTTCATCCAGTGCACTGTGAACCCACTCATCCCACAGGTGGACAACTTGCCCAGAAGGATGCTGTGAGGGACAGTATCAAAAGCCTTACTAAAATCCAGAAAAACTACATCCACTGCCTACCCCTTCATTCACCAGACGGGTGACCTTACCATAGAAGGATATCAAATTAGTTAAAACGGACTTTCCTTTTGCTCCTTTCCATGGTTTAAAAACCCATTTTTCCATAGTGCTTCTAGTCTTGGTTTGGATTGCCTTGAGGGACCTCAGATATCCTTGCTACATGCTGTCCAGTACCTTCAATCCTAGAGTTATCATACATCAAGCATCGAGATATACATCCTTTAGGTGGTTAAATCCTCCAGGGATCTCATATATCTGAGATAGCCTTTGTCTCTAGGTATTATGCTAAGGACTGCTTCAGACTTCTTCTGCATTTGCAAACCCACGTTTCATTATCCTCCTCCTCTGTCACTCTGCCTGGTTTTCTTTCCATTGACTCTATGTATGTCTCATTTCCATTCTGATTTTTATAATCTCTGCATCTCCACAGATGAGTGCCTCTGAAGCTGGCTGAGGTCTGAAACATCATTGTTTGCAGTCCACAAAAAGGTTTCCCCTACTTTTTTCCAGATGATGAATCACATATGCAATTCAATGGAAGTTAAATATATTGTTTTCAGTATCTCCAAAGCCTTATCAAACCTTACAAAACAAGAATTCAAATATCACTGCGATTAACATAGATTAAAATGCCTGGTTTTGAAAATCCTTTACAGAGTTTTGTGGAAAGGATCTTATCTTTCAGCATATTCTCAAATGTTAACAACTTCAGTAGTTCCCAGCATGACTTAGTAGCTTGGTTTAAATTTTCTGTTAATCTGCATTATCTACTTTTCCATAAAACAGCACAGAATCCCTTCAAACAAAGCAAAACCATGAATACATCACTTAATATGAGCCAGATGTGGTGTTCTCTCAGAAATATTTTTTAGTACCTCCTGAGGTCTTCAGATGAAAAATTATTAGTAAAGTACTTGCAAAATCAATATAAACACAAACAATTTGAAAGGTGAAAAGTGAATTGGGATGTGTTAATATGAAATGTACTAGAGAAGCCATGATGTGGTGTAGTAAACAGAGGTATTAAACACCTTGATAATGACTGTTCTCTCAGGATGAAGTGTGAAAAAAATTCTTTTAACCCTTAAGTCCAAAGACACTTAAATGTCAAATAACCATGCAATATATAAAGCAAGGCAAAATCCAATATTACAGGAATCTTTGAAGAAAAGTATACGAGCATAATTTTTTCATTATTAAAGAAGGTCTTCTAAAATGGGTGTCATTTAACTTTTCTTTAGAGTTAACCCTTGAGAGTTAATGAAAATTAACAAACTGCAGCAGCTGTTAAGCTAACTAACATTCTGTGATCAGCACAATCTCTTTTCTTGACAGCTTCAGCCAAGGAATCACGATAAATGCTAATTCTGTGATTTTCATATTCTAGTAACTTGGCTCTCTTATCAGTTTCCATTATACTGACTTTCTCATGAAAATGGACGGAAAATGACAAATTAGAGCTAGAGTTTCTTTAACGGGTTGGCTGCCTTCTAAGAGGCACGAGCAAGTTTCTTCTGCTATTAAAAAGTTATTTGTCTAGAGAACTGGGGAACAAAATACCTTTGGATCTATAAGGACACCTGCAAATTGTCCTGTTATTTTGCCAGTCCAATTTTCTTTGGTCTGACATCAGAAATTGCTACTACCATGCTGTCTTTTATCATTCCCATTAAAGCATTGATTGGCTTACTATCTCACTTCTTTAAACTTCCTTTTTTCCCAACATTTCATGCCAAAGTGTGGCAACTCCTGAGGCCTACACAGCTTTCATGAGGTCAGACACAGCCCCTTGCCCTATTCACATTTATGTTTCATGAAAGACCCTTTTGATCCTCAGCTCTGTCAAGCTGGTTGGTAGAGAAATTATATTTTATGGTTTTTTCCACACCTCCTCCTCTTTTTTTTTTCCCTTCCTTTTTTTCTTTTTTTTTCTGTCCTTTAGAACATGAACTTCAAGGGGAGCCTTCATTCTTCACAGCCATGAAGAATGTGCTAGCTTCAACTTTTAGAGAGGCTCTGAATAAATTGAAATATGAATTATCTTTATAAAAATATAATAAATGGTTTGTTAAACAAAAGCAAATTAGTGGAGAAAAGTGTCCTTTCATTGTTCATGTGTATCTAAAAATTCAAACCTATCTGAAAACAATTTTTGGAAAGAGGTAGAAGAGCAGATTGTTGTTGTAGGATGGTTATAGATAAGGTATTTTAGTCTACCAAGCTCTGTAAAATGTAATTCAAAAGCAAAAAGAGTGATGGAGGTCTGTTTGGTTACAGGTTGGTTGTATCTATCTGATGTCCCTTCATGCTCCCTGTCCAGCTACTCTGCTTCTTCTCTTCTTCACTTTGGGCTCCCACCAAGCCAACTCATTATGCAAACTTTAAATGTGCAAAAGGAGAACACTTAACACCCACCTGAGTTTTTCTGCAGTATAAACAAGTGTTTTACCTATGTTGTATTCTAATGTGTTAATTCTCATCACTGTAATAAGAGTATTTTCCTATGAGAAATCACTATACCAAGAAGCTAATAGTGTATGACTGGTTTCTAATGCTGTCTTTCTCTGGGAAGTTTGATAAAAATAAGAGATTCAGAACATTAACAACAGGGTTCCTCATTCCAGAGATAATCTTGTAGTAACTATTAATACTAATAAATAGCTTCAGCTTTAGGAATAGACTGTCCACTTTCAGTGTGCATGGAACAAGACCAAACCGTACAGAAACGACAGAAAATCAGGCTTGTCATAATTATACATTTTTTTTCATTTTAACCTTCACCAAATCTGACAGTATCTCTGTGAATTTCATAGTTAGACCACTGCAAGCTGTTCAGAATTGCAAATGTATATGCTGAGCTTTCCAAAGCAATAAGATACTAATCCAGCCATTAGTCCTGTTGTTATCACAGTGTAAGTTGAAACAAACAAACAAAAAAAAGCACCAACCCCCAAACTTCATCCTTTTCACAATGGTTTAGCTGTCCTGCAGAGCATACTATCACCAGCTGCTGTCTGTAAAGAATCAATATTTCTGCTAGAGGTTATGAAATCTTTTCTTGCTTGCCTGATGTCATCGGTGCCTTTAGTACCCAGTGTGGGGTAACAGCTAAATCTCAGTCTCGTGAGTCTAAGGAGTTACGGTGTTCACCATTGACCAGTCTGTTAGACCCCTGGATCCCAGAACAGACTCAGATTACTGGGTAATACATACCACAGAGACATGGCTTATGGCTGGACATAAGCCAGATGTGAGCTGGGAGCTGCATATGCACGTTAATGCACCTACGTGCCTTTTTCTTTTAAGGGCATCAGAGGCACGGAACTCTGCTTCAGTGATGTGTGACTTCCAGACCAGGCTGGCTCGCATCCGTGCCCTTCAGAGGCAGGTATCAAGCCTGCAGCTGTCTGCTGCTGCTCAGGAAGACAAGCCAGAACACGCCAAACTATGATTATCAAAATGGGCTAGACTCAAGTTTAAAGAATGGGATCTTTTTGTAAAAAAAAAATTCTAGAGAGAGCTCTTTCTCACCCTGTATACATTTGTGCCCCTTGTTAATGAAATGTCAAGGATGTCTGTAGGGTAATGTGTACAGCATTTTCAGAAATACAGACCTACGGTATAACTTACTAATGGGAAAGCCTTGATTGTGTGCTTCAGGGTTAATTATCCTAAGGGCTGAGAATAAAGATAGCACCCTCCAATCAATCACAGCTTTCCTGGATATGAAAAAAACAGGAAACATATCTGTAATGAAAGAGCAGGAGATTGGAGTAATTTAGATGAAAACAGTATATATGTTTTCTCCTCTTAAAAAGCGTTCAAAACGTAAGAAGAGGCAAAAGCATAATATTTTTTTAAAAAACTTATGCAAATGCAATGCCAGTGTCTTCAGTAGGGTGATAAATAACCAAATACGTTTTCTTTTTATTAAATGTTCTGCAAGTTAATGTGGTTTTGCATTTTAAAATAAGTGTCTGAAGTTTTGTGCAATTAGGTTAGGAAAATGGAATGAAATAACATTGTCCTTGTTTATTAGAATCATTATGCCAAAATGCTGCGTTACATATGCTTATCTACGGACACTGAGAGTGAAGTTGCGCTAACTATTCCTGCCCACAGGTGTGTGGATATTTGGAATCTGAGAAACTAATATGCAAGGTTTTATGGAATGATAATAAATAGTGATGGAAAATAGATCTATACTGTAAAACAGAGCAAGATAGACCTCCAGTTAAAGTTATCCACCTGATATACCACAAAGCAAGCTGCCTCCTGCATATACTGATTTGAGCCTCTTGCATCTGAGCTAAGTGTTGTGTTTTCAAGGGCCCTGAGTGTATTCAAGGACCTTCGTTGACCTGACCAGGCTCACCTGGGACCCCCACCCAGGCACCCTCTGCCTGTTGCTCAGGAGTGCCCATTTAAGCTCAGCCCAGACGTGAGCTATGTTATAGATGTGCCTGATTTCAGCCCTGGCCTTGACGTGACGTGACGTGATTTGACTTGACTTGATTTGCCACCTCCTGTTTGCATGATGATGGTTGGGCTGCTGGTGGAACCTGCCCCTTGGCAGCCCTGCGGAGCCAGGCTTGGATCATCTTGCTCAGGTACGCTGGGAAGGCATCCTTGGTGGTCAGGTTGTTACCCTTGCCTGGGTTGTGGTCGCTGAGTGCTTGTGCCGTGCCCTTCTTTGTGAAGGAACCCCAATCTCAAAGCTTTGTGACTATGTTGACAATTTTCCTATTGAAATTAGGGTTATTGCATGCCTAGAAGTAACAGGTGAAGGAAAAGAGGTAACAAGAAGCCTGACTCCTGGGTAGAAAGCTTTGCTGGAACAAAAAGGGATTGTCTTCTGGAGTTTGTGATTGACATCTCTGACTTTTTACTCAATACGTCTGAAAAGACTGATAGACTTCTGTCATTTTTACTTAGAAAAAACCTGTTCCAGTGCTTTTTGAAATACAGTAAACTTCCCTGGATATAACTTTACCATCTTTGCTGAACTCTAACAGGCTTGGTAACTTATATTGCTTCTGCATGAACAATGGCTTTATGATGCACAATTATTTATTAGGCTATAATTGCAGAATCAATATGTAGGGCTTGCTTCTCAGAGTCCTGAAGTGCTAGGATATGTAGCAGTGAGCACAAAGAAACAGAGTTGATTATTAAACACTTAAATGTACCTGAAAATAGACTTAAAAGAACCCCTCCCCCCATATATATAAATGATTTCCAGGAAGTTATAATAAAGTATAAACCTGTTTTCAGTATTTATTAGCTTGGCATACACAGTTCCTTTGTGGCTTTGAGAGCGATTTGGCACATCAAAAATCAAGCAGTTATTCCTTCATGGTATGCCATTTTGTGATTTTTTAAATATTTGCTGCTGACTTTTTTGTTTGGGTTTGTTTTGTTTTTTTCTAATTTTGCTATGTAGTGAGTTTCATCTCCTTCCAGATATTCCTTATTGCTGGTGGAGTTTCATGGTAGTTTCCTGACAATGGGGTGTGTGATGGAAAGCTACCCTCTTTCCATGAGGAAAAGTCTTATGAGGATGCCCTGTGAATTTTTCTCACTTCTGTCCAGTAACTTTAGAAACTGTCTGTCAGTTCCAGCTAAACTTGATAGTTTCTTCAGGGAAGGAAGGACATTTCAGGGAATATTAGATGCAACAGAGGGATCAGATTTTGTCTGCTACCTGGAGACTGCATGCACTATTTGCGTTGGGTAGTAATTAAAGGGGCTGAACCTGGCCTGGTGCAGTACTGTGGCTGACCTGGAGATATTTATATATATATATACTGTAACAGAGCGCCTCTGACCAAAAAAACCTATAATTTTAGGATGAGAGTTTCACTGTATGACATGGGTAAAGCAGCTACAGTCTGCACGATGGTGCATCTAGGTCATTGCTCTCCTAAAGATGGTACGAGAAATTACACATGGAGAGTATCCCAGCCTTACCACCGTTTTCCTCCAATCCCCAGGATCACAATTGATCCATGAAGTTGTCTAATTGTTTTTTTGAACTTAATTATATTGTCTGCCTCCAAGGAGTTTGTTTCCCTCTTTGTTTTTCTACCATGATGAAGTATACCACCTCATACCAAGCCACATATACCAGGGAGCATAGAATCATAGCGATCATCTAGTCCATCCTCATCTTTCACTACTTTAACTAGATCAGGCTGCTCAAAGCCCCTTTGAACACTTCCAGGGATGGGGCATCCACAACTGCTCTGGGCAACCCGTGCCAGTGTCTCACCAACCCTATCAGAAAAAATTTCTTCCTTATGTCCAATCTAAACCTGTCCTCTTTCAGTTTAAAACCATTGCCTTCTGTCCTGTCATTACAGGCCTTGGTAAAAAGTATCTCTCCTTTTTTCTCATAGAGTCCCCTTTAGGTACTGGAAGGCTGCTATAAGGTCTCCCAGGAACCTTCTCACCTTTCCTCATAGGAGAAGCGTTCCAGCCCTCTCCTACAAAGAGGGCGAAAGAGAAGCAGGCCTTTAAGGGAAGAGACAAATGAGACACAACTCAGGTTTGTGGCACCATCAGTTAAGTGGCTTGTCCAAAATTAAACCTCAATAAGTGAGAATCCAAGTGCCTTCATTTCCCACTCTGGGAAGAAAAGACCAATGTCAGTTTGGCTGTCTAGTTTTCTTTCGCATTACACTATCCTGATTTTTCTTGTATTGAATCATTCTCAGAGGTGAATTTACTTTTAGTTTCTTTTTATTAGCCAAGTTGGTTGTTTTGTTGGTTTTGTTTTGTTTTCTAATCTGTCCTTAAATCTCTTATTCTCTTGGCCATGAAATTTTTAACACCATATAGATCAATTCTGTAGCACTTGCACAGAGGAAAGATCCTCTTAAGTTATGTCTCGGTTGCCACGTGAAGGCAGGAATCTGGTGTGAATGAACACTTTATTGCATCATTGCTCAAAACTAGAGACTGTTGGAATGCTTTGACTGGAGCTGAGTAAAGTATTTAAAAAGACATCACCACCACCAAATTAGCAGCTCTCATAATTCTGTTTAAAGCAAATGATTTTGGAAATTAAAGAAAGCCTCTAGGTTTTTTTAATAGGTCAAATGTAGAACTTCTTAAGGAGTAAATTATTTGTTTTCTGAACAACCCCCCACATACACCTTAATTTCATTGTTATAATTCTTTCCCATACTCTGTCAGCAACTATAACTATTTAATCGAGAGAGTGACATTTCCTGATATTGATTGGCTTTTTTACTTCCAACATTCCAAGCAAGAAATTGGCATTTTGATGTACTGGTCAATAAGATGCTGTATGACAATTCAAGAGATCCAGTAGGGAAAATGTCTGCAAGTCTGATGCTGAACTTCCTCCTTTCTAAAGTAAGAGTAAGAGAACCTGTTTTTAATCAAGACTTGAATTTTGAGTAACAAACTGTCCTACCCAGTCCTGCAGCAGCAGAATCAACTGTTAAAATTCATGACAAGGAAGCAACACCAGGGTTTTCAAATGGGGTGCTTCCCAGCTGCTGAGTCTAGATCTTCTGGGGTCAAGGTGTGGGGAAAAAATGGGAGCCCCAGAGTGCTCCAACAACTCCTCCAGTGGGAGTGACTGGAGTGCAGAGCAGTTGAATTCACCTGCCATGCTTTCTAAAAGTAGCTGAAGTATCCTTATCTTCACTCCTTTATATGCATAGGTGTTTTATGAGCTGTAACTGATACAGTGCTTTTCCACAGCATATGTGTACTAAGAGCCATAACCTCCAGATAAAGGGATTTTTTTTTGCATTTAAAAACAAATAAATCATACTTTGTGAAACAAAGATGGATTATTTTTTATTTATTTATTTTACTACAGAATGGTAATGGTTTTGATTTATTCTGTGTACTAACTGGGTATTCATAAGCCTTACTTCAAAGTGAAGCTCAAATGTACAAAGGAATTCATGGGCTGAATCTAAGCAGTCTTCCTTCAAAGAGAGACATGGCTCTCCAACTCAGTACTTCTGTCCTCCGTGCTTTTTGCCGAATGATACCAGGTAGCAGAAGCTGCATCATGGTCTGGCCAGAAGACTCTTGGCAGGGGAAAGGGGGGGAACTGATAGAAAGCTGAGATTTTTATTATTATTATTTTTATTTTTTTTTAATACTGAGTTCCAGCAAGAGTTTCTGTGCCTTCTTTGAATGTAGCAGAGTCTTTTGGCTGAATCATTTGGACAGAGGTTGTACCAACTTCAGCTGTTAAAACTAATGCTAGCATTCTGTTATTTTCATTTAAGTCTCTTATTCCCAGGAGTATGCTAATCCATTTGAGGATGAGAATATGGTAGATGGGTGTGCACACAGCTGAATATTAGAGGAAGGCTAGACAATGAAAAACAAAAGCCCCCTCAAAGGGTGACTGTGTTTCTTCTCCCTAGTATTTCTACCTGCCATAGAGAAAACAAAATCCTACTGTCCTTTATCTCCAACTGTTTGTGCTTTATCCAAAACTGACTGAGAAACTACAGATGAAGGGATCTCCTTTACCTCAGGAGCAAACAGCATTTTCCCCTATATGGTTCAATATGCCTTGTGTTTTTAGTAATTGCCAGTGCACTTGTGAATGGGGACACAATTTTCCACAATATGTGATGAACTACAAATCACTTGAGCCAAGCAAATTATCAATTTTCATTTTACTGGTAATTTGCTTTGTTAGGGGTTTACATTAAGTGCTTCAAGAAATGTCAATTTGTGTAGGGTTCTCCTTTCTGAGTTTAATTTTCTTGACATTGAATAATTTACTTTCTCATACTTGTTTGCGTGCTACTCCAACGTGTTTAAAAGCTGCAGCTTTTACTTCTTATTGTTCACATTAAGACAATTTAATTAGCTGACCTTTCTACTTTCCTTTAAGACAACAATATTGTGTTGTAATTATTTAGGTTTTTCCAACATTTTCACAACCATATATTGATTCCAATTAATGTTTCTTTCTGACTAATTTTAATTTCTATCAAATTTACCTCTACTATTAAATTGTTTTGTTTATACACTTCTCTGCAAAGGACTTATTTGAGTTTAATATTGCTTTTTCCCCTGTGTGAGTCACCTTCTTTTAAGTGAGTTGTCAGTAGAAAACTTTCTTCCTAACTTCAGTGGGTTGGAACAGCACTTTGGGGAAAAAATAGGTGATTTCTTCTTGAACTGAAGATTTCTGGGAAAATCTCAGCTCCTTTAATTGATTTTTTGGCCTCAAGACTCTTTCCAAGGTTTTGGTGGTTTTCTTCTTGTTTTGTTTTGGTTTTTTTTCCAGCTTTACTGGTTTCTTGATCTCCATTCTTCTTTTCTTTATTATTTTCCTTTACAGTATCAACTGCAGACCTCATCAAATTGAGGGCCTCATTGTGTTAAGAATTTTGGAAATGCGGGGCAAACTATGTCCTTGCAAACTATGCTACCATAACAAACTCTGTTAAAGGACACATCTATGATGTAATGGACATATCTAACATTGATCACCATTAAGGTGGATTGCTGCTCTCTAAGATATTCACATGGCTGCCACTACTGCTCCGAGTGCTTCATAGTATCATCTGTAACTCAGCAAATATCTCCAATGATGTGAATATTGAGGAATTCCAACTACAAACCTTATATTTAGTTGCCTAAAAGACTTTATTCTGGACAAATCAGCATAAAATCATTCACACAACCTGCATCAAAAGGTAAACTGAACCTCAGCCAAAACTTCAAACTATTTAAATTATCTGTATAATTTCCTGTGTACTACTCAAATACCTTTTAAAAAGTTTGCTGGCTAAAATCAAGTAGATAGTACTTCCCCCCCCCCCCCCCCCCCCCCCCAAATGCCATTTTTTAATAAGAAGCAAAAAAACTTGCCAGGAATGACTGGAATTTTAGTGAGTTCCAATGGAAAAGTCTGGTTTGCATTTGGTATCCTTTTCTCTGATGAGCAAACTGCAATGAATTTTACTTAGAAAGAACAACTAAGCAACCTTTGGTCAAATTCTGAACACATGATCTCAAAAAAAGTAACTGTTCAAGGTGGGGGAGTCTAGTGTTTTCTGGAGCTTATAAGGATGGATGTAGCATCCTGATTTGTATCTCTAAGTAAATTATCAGTCTTCATCGAAAAGATGGCTAGATAATCTATCATATTGTTTGGACAATAAAAACCTTACACATCACACAATAAGAGTGTTGTCATAAATGTTAAGGAACATGCTAAATTGGGGGATTTATGTATAAGCTGGTAGAAAAGGACGTGTGTTTGGATGAAAAACATTAAAAAGTGTTGTGGTTTAAACCCAGCTGGTAACAAGGCAGCTGCTCCCTCAATCCTTCTCCCAACCACCCTGGTGGGATGATGAGGAGAAAATAGAAACTCGAGACAAGGGCTGGGAGGGATCACTCACCGCTTATGGTCACGGGCAAAAGACAGGCTCAACTGGGGGAAGAGACAACACCAGTTTAATCTACTACAAATCAAACCAACCCAAGGATAACGAGAGGGAAACCCCGGCCCGAGAACACCTTCCCCCCCGCCCGCCTCAGCTCCATTCCTTGTTCTCTCAGCCCGCCTCCCAGCGGGGAATGGCGGCTGGGGCCGGTTCCTCACCCCTTGTCTCTGCCGCTCCTTCCTCCTCAGGGGGAGGAGGACTCCTTGCTCGGCCCTGCTCCGCCGTGGGCTCCTCTCTCCCCGGGCTGCAGGTGGGCGTCTGGGGGGGGACAGCCTGCGGCCTCATGGTGGGTGGCGGGGGCATCCCCTCCTCCTCCTCCCCTCCTTCCTCCCTGCCCTCCATGTCTGCAGGGGGTTCCTCTCACACCCCACTCCCCTCCTCCCTCCCTGCCCTCCATGTCTGCAGGGGGTTCCGCTCACACCCCACTCCCCTCCTTCCTCCCTGGCCTCCATGTCTGCACGGGGGTTCCTCTCACACCCCACTCCCCTCTCCGCTGCAGGTTCCCCTCCTTCACTCCCCTCTCCCAGAGGCGCGACCGCCATCGCTGACGGGCTCGGCCTGGGCCGGCGGCGGGTCCGGCTGGAGCCGGGGAAGCTTCCAGCAGCTTCCAGCAGGAGACGGCCCTGCCCACCCTGCACCGATAACAAAAAACCCATCACACAAACCCAAAGCAAACAGATATATTTGATAAAAGACTGCTGCCCCGAGTTCAAATTACAATCAAGTACACCAAGTCCAACAGAAGGTGAGCCAAGACACCAGTTAGTGAAAATTTTTAACAAGTGAAGTCTCTTCTCAGCCTTGTTGAATATGACTGGGACAGATTTCCAGGACACCAGACACCCCATCAGGGCATGCTGGAGTCCAGGGTAAGTGACAGTGGCATCCCAGTAACGTTTTAAGGACAGAGGTTCCTGCTGATTCTGACAAGGATGCTCAGCTTCCTGCAGTGATTGCACTTGTTCATGCTTGAGAGAGTAAAGTGGAAGCTGACTGCCCTTCTGGTTCAGACTTTAATTGCAAGGAGCTGAGGGTTGGATGGCTGAGGGCTAAAATGCTGCTTTAGCATCGGGGTGATCCTGGAGCAACTTTCAAGCAGTGCTTAGCAGATGCCTCAGGGAGACAGGGAATGAAATAATAGATTGAAGGAAAATAAATAGCATAAAAAGCTTTAAGGTGGGAACAGTTTTCGAGTGCAAAGTGTGGGACACGTAGAATTATTACTAGCGTCGATATTTTCTTGGGTTGTCTATGACATCAGTTGCAATAGAAATAATAGAATTGTGTTCATCTGGAAAATGATGTAGGTGGTGTATCAGAGATGATCTGCCTTGGAAAAGCTGGGGAGTGAAGGAACTTACCTGTAGTGTCAGAAAAAAACTGCCTTCCATGTACACTTACACAGTAAAGTGCAGGGTTAGGAGATAGTACTCTGCAGTGATTTACATGTCAGGTATGGATGTTTTTACATTGTACTGTTGTACAGTAATATAGGAAGATCCTTTGACTGAGAAGTTGTTTATTTTAAGATTGACTTTGATGCTATAACTACTAATACGGAAACATGAACACTCATTGTTTTGGAAATTTAGCATGATCCCACATCTTGGTTATGTCATTGCATTTAAGACCCACAGAGGAAATTAAAAAACTCTTTAGTACGTTAATACTATTTAATAGTTAGATACAGCTCTTCCCTGGTGGCATCAATCCTTTTCTGAGAAGGGGCGGGACAACAGGCTGCCTGTATACAGTTGTACTGGTTTTCGCTGGGATAGAGTTAATTTTCTTCACAGTAGCAAGCATGGGGCTATGCTTTGGATTTGTGCCGAAAACAGTGCTGATAACCCAGGGATGTTTTCGTTCCTGCTGAGCAGGGCTTACCCAGAGCCGAGGGCTTTTCTGCTTCTCCCCCCACCCCACCAGCGAGGAGGCTGGGGGGGCACAAGGAGTTGGGGGGGACACAGCCAGGACAGCCGACCCCAACTGACCCCAGGGATGTCCCAGACCATAGGATGTCATGGTCGGCAGATAAAGCTGGGGAAGAAGAAGAAGGAAGGGGGGACGTTGGGAGCGATGGCGTTTGTCTTCCCAAGTCCCGTTAGGTGTGATGGAGCCCTGCTGTCCTGGAGATGGCTGAACTCCTGCTGCCCATGGGGAATGGGGAATGGATTCCTGGTCTTGCTTTGCTTGTGTGCATGGCTTTTGCTTTCCTTATTAAACTGTCTTTATCTCAGCCCGTGAATTTTCTCACTTTTACCCCTCCAATTATCTTCCCCATCCCACTGGGGGGAGCATGTGAGCAGCTCTCTGTGTGTTAGTTGCCAGCTGGGGTTAAACTACGACAACAGTGTATAGAAAAGATGCATCTTGCATGGTATTTTCTTGATATTGGAGAAATGGATCCTTGAAAAAGATCAGACAGACTCTTGACACTCAAATTTGAGAGATAGTATTTTGCACTTCCCCTTTGAACAGTTGTTTTAAGTGAGGCAACAGCAGGACTGATGTGACTGCAAAGGTGTTCTTCATACAGGTACATGCATCTTCCACATTATGACTGAGGCAAGGTTGGCTAAGCCCTTACCTAGCTTAAATTGACAGGTTTGGTCATGTTATATTGATAGAGATATTACTCCTCCTCCTATTCTGAGGTGCCTTTAAGTGTATGTGGCTTTTTTATACTTACTTGTGGAAGAAGCATTTCTGTCCTACCTGTATGAAGCTGAGACACAGAGATGCTGTCCGACTTGGCCAAGATCATACCACAAAGAAATATGAAGGATAGGAAAATAATTCAACCATCTTGACTTTCCACACTTTTCTCTAAATACTAAACCTCTTTGTAAATGTTGTGCACATTTTTAAGGGCTGTTACAAAAATAATACAGACTTTACCCTGTGACAACACCTCCTTTCCATGCTTTCTTTTGTTTTATCCTGTCTAGGTTATGTTATTATAGGCTTTCTTTACCATGTAGATTTAAAAGCTTTGTCACAGGGAGTTGAATGCTTTATTTTGAATACTTGTCTGCAGTAGCAAGATGCCCATTCTTGCAGGAAATTTTTTAGGTGTGACTTGTTTGGTTTTAGAGTACACTGATTTTCAAAGTATCATGTTACTTTTGCATAATTCTATCCAAAATCTCCAACCCAGGTTAAGCCAACAGACAAAACTGACCAAAATATCTAGTCAAACTACTGATAAACAGCAAACGATGTTTTCCTCTCCTACTCCACCTCTTCTCCAAACAAACAAACAAACAAAAAGTTGCTGTTTCCAAAAACCCTTTCATGGTAGGGGTGGGCTTTTTAATAAACAAATCCTGTCCATATGGTTGTCAGAGATATTATCTTAAATGTGGAGACAAGAATGAACTCCTCGCCAAACAAGACAATTACACAAAAACATCTGAATCAGTGAACTGCATAATGATTGTAAAGGAAAGCAGTTTAACATTCTGTTAGACAAATGTCTTATTGACCACAGCCACAGCTGCTGTTGCTGTTGCTGATGTTCAGGAAGGCTGGACTCACTGGAGCTTCCCTCGGTGTTTGAAGCATCCTGATGGTCTGATTCTCCCAACCCTTACATATATTGAAGGAGTGTGTCCTTGCTTACATAGGCTGGAGGGGTGTTATAAGAGATCTCTACCTGGCATACCTCCAGCGTGAAGCACCTGCAGCAAATAAAGCAGATGTCCCAAATACTTACCAGTGCATTGAATTGTTTTAATGCCCCTGGATAAGTTTTTGGCTCAAGTCTGACTGATTTAGGATAGCCTGCAACTTAACTCCTGAGGTTCTTTGTACAAGGCATTTCCTGCATTACCAAGCAATTCTGAAAACAGATTTAGATGACTGAGGTACAACTGAGCAAGTGATTTAAATTTCCTGCCTTATCTATCAAAGCTTCAATTCCCTTCGAAAGAACAAAATATCAGTTCAGGTAATCTAAATCATTAGAGCTTGGAAGATGATTCCTAAGCAGGGCAAATGGAGAATCAGGAAAAAAAAGTGAGAATAAACTAGAATAAAATAACAGAGACATTTAGGTGTTCGTTACCCAACAGTTTAAATGAAAATCCTTGAATACAGTAGAAAATAGTACCACAAATCTTTCACTATGGAGATATAAACCAATTTCTAGTCCTAAAAGAAGAGTCTATCTTGGTCAAACATAGAAGCACATTCTCACAATTGTCCACTTCTACTGTGAGTTTGGCAGCTCTTTGGTGCCAGGGAAAGCTCTTCAGGCTGCTCTTGTTTCATGGGGCATTTGCAGCTGAGAGTATGCTATTGTAAGGAATGACAGTGCTTAATGCAATAAGTTGTACTCAAGATGTTAATATTTTAATCCTTGGTGTAGGGGCATACTAGTACTTTTGCTAAAAGTGATAAGGATGCGACCATCAGGTCTCTCCTCTGTGAAATCTTAGGTTAGATTTTCTGAAAGCAGCAGATCATGCACTTAACAGCTTCCATCATGACCATTACTGGATACTATCGTATATGAGATCACGAGATTAAGGAAAATTGAAATACTCTTCCACCCAAGACTGCTAGAACGTGGCTTCCAACGAGGGGAACCAGACATACCCCACTATTGCCTCTCAAGCTGCAGCTTAGAGCAGTTTGCTGTTTTTCTATTAATTGTATTGGGAAACAATGGAACTTGTCTAGAAAGGTTCAATTTATCACTGTTATCTTAAACGTAGATAGAGTGGTAAGTGTATATACATCCAGTAATTCCTGCTATTAGTGTGTATGAACTTCCATTGTGTCCATTTCCACTGACAAAGGGTGGCCAACTTCTCCAGGAAGATAAAGGGAGATCTACACCACTCCTTAACAAAGGGAGAAGGCTTGAAACCAGTTTGTGCTGTTGATTGGTATGGGCCATAATTTGTTGTTCTGTCAAGAGTCAGCATGCCAGTCACAGGAATTGATGAGCAATCTTAAAACTGATTGTAAACTGCATCTGACTGATTGGAAAAGTAATCAGCTGAAGGTGAAGGAATCAACGCTGGGCATGCAGAGCACCTTCTCCTGCCATCAGGTCATGCAGCTGCAGCAAGTTCGACAAAATAGCAGATCTTTCAATGCACAAAAGAGCAGAGACTTGTCAGTCCAAACCCATGCAAACACTTCACTTAAGTATCGTTGGGTGTTTTGTTTCCCCTGTTGCTTGCTCTTGGCTAGTATCCATTCACTCAGAGCCTCTTCAAATGCTTGCTTGTGCACTTTATACAGCAATTTTGTTTTATTGGACATTCATTACGGTGCCCAGTTTCTGTGTAAAATTGCTATGTACTTATTAGGAGAGACGTTGGCACTCGAATTACACTTTTTTCTCAAGAGGTTTCCCTGCTTCTTTACTTGCCCATTGAGTGACCATTAATGAAAAGCATGGGCTCCTGGGAAATTATTAGAAAAGTGTTGCTTGCCAGAGTAATGATTTTACTGTGTTTATTTTGATTTCTTGCACATAGTTGGTTAAACATGAGCAGACTCAACAAAAGAATCATATAAGTAAGTTAAGTTCTGCGTGGCCAGTATACATGGAAGAAAATACGTAATGTCTACTTGTATAAAACATATATTTACCGCACAGACTTAAGCCTTTTGTGGAGGGCCTTCCTAGACAATGTGAATTTTTATAGTAGGAACTGAGTTAAAATTCATTCAAGCTTGGTAGGTAGAGTTGCTGAAATGTTAGTTGTGCCAACTAATGTGAAAATTGTCCCTCCACCCCAAGACTGAAAAATAAGGAAAACGATTAATCCCTTAGAAACAGATCACTGGTGCCATTCCTGAAACTCAGATATTTAGAAATTTTTCTTTGTGGGCATGCAGGCTTTGTTTGATATTGCTGCAGTTATTTAAGTAGGAAGATGCAGAAAATAAGCACAAAAAGGCAGAAAACATTGGCAGTGCTAAAGGTGTCTGCAAACTGAGCTATTCAGGAGCTCCTTGTGGAGCACAAAGTGTGGACTCACACTATAGAGCACCTGGCCTGTATCTCCTCCAGGTCTTAGAAAGTGTACTTGGAGGACATATTTTTATACTTTTTCAGCTCAAAGTGCACTCCAAAAAGGTTAAGTCCCCTGCCACAATTTGGCAGAAGTGCCAGACTTCACAAAAGCCAAACTACATATTGTATGCTTTGGATTGTGGCAGCACATGAAGGGGACTGTTGAGAGAAAAAAGCACTATGGATCACTCCTTAGGAGTGTGGAAGGGAAACACGACTATCTGAAACACTTCTTATGACTTTGTCCTCAGAAGGACTTAGTTGGTTCCTTCAACAGCTAAGCCTGAGAGCTAACCAGTATACAGAGAGTGATGTCCAGACTTTGCTTTCATTAGCACAGCAAGAGCAGATCAAATAGATTGAAGCAGGTGATACCAAAAATGTATTGTATGTGCTTCAGACATTTCAGGTGTTTTACCTTAGATTAGCTCTAGTCTGGTCTGTGGGCAAAATATCCCCAATAAACATGTGGCCTGAAGCTGTCCAAAATAAATTTATGTCCCTGAATATCTTCCCTCAGAACAGGAGACCTTTCAGAAGACCATCCTCAGAAGTGCCATGCTACCCTTTAATCTGTCTTATGGAGATGATAGTAGGAGTTTGTTGTTTGTTTTTCTTCCTTCTGATGTCATCCCCTTTAGAAGGTGGAATCAAGCTCCATTTCTGTTCTTGGCTAAAGTCATGGTTTATTTCTGTTTCAGATCCTAGCTGTCCCGTTATTCCTGATTCATGAGCAATGCCATGGCACTGTCACTCAATTCCCTTCTCCTGCCAAGCTCCTGGTTTAGTCATTGGACACAGGCAGGTCCAGCAGGGAGGGGTAACTCATATGTCTGCAGAATATTGGTTGGAGGAAACACTTGATGACCTGTTACCAATGTTCCTAGACTTCTTTATGTCTCACTTTCTTGCACTTTCTCAATAGCACTGCTCTGTCCCAGTCAGAGGAAGTTTATGGATGTAGGAGCTGAGCTCAGGCTAGTGAAAATGTAGTATCCTCAGTGCAGAACTGGAAGGTGCAGAGAGGCAGAGTTGGGGCCCTCTGCTATAAGCTGTCACCACAACTTTGCAATAGCTGAGCAAATTTTTGGGAGCACATACTTAAGCTTCCCAAGATTTTCACAGCTTCCCAAGACGTGGTCTCGGACACCTACTGGTTAATGATTAGCTAGTTTGAGATGGGCAAGTTGGCTCTGGTCGAGGTGGTTGAGGTCTCCTTAGCCATCATCCAAATGCTGTCCCTTTGATTGCCAACATACACCTCCCTCTTACGCAAAGCCATCTAGCCTTTACATGGTGTGCACTCCTGCAGTGTATGAGCACTGCTTGGCATGATCTTCAGTACAATCCAGTGCAGCTGTGACTTCATTTCTTTACAAGCCTTGTAGTTTGTTCCGCAGGCCTTGGTGAAACACTTAGGCAGGCTTACAGATATCTAGGTAGGTTTTGCAGAACATGCAAAGCCCGATTGCTCTGATTTCCAGCCAGAAGCGACCGCTTGTTTCAATGCTAGGCTAGAGCCTTTTATGGCATTTGGGTACCTGTTTTTGGTGTCGGAAAGGCTGCCTACCCTGTGCTGCTGGGTAACGTTACCCTACCTGGTCAGTGCAGGGGTGCATACACAGTTTGCCTTCATTCCTTTGCATGCCAAGTGGAAATACATAGTTGATAAGCTCAGTGCAAGTGGGTGGTTGGTCACCACTGTCACAAATGCCCTCTGAGTAGAGGATCCTGACTGCGCCCTGCAAAACCTTTGTGAGATTGCAGGAGGGTTTTTCCATCCCAGCTGGAAGAGTAAGGACCAGTATCTTCAGCAACTGCATGAACAGTCCTCATCAGAGTTCCCAAGATGTTGCCAGCTAGTACCCATGTCATCTTTGCCTTCAACGCAGAGGGAAATGATCACCAGGCTTCCCACTGAGAAGCAAGAAGCAGACTTGGTGGGATGGCAGATGGCACTGAGGGGATAAAAAGCAATAGGTTGTATGTCTCTCTCTTTACCTTTCCCTTACCTTCTAGAGGTGTTCAATCCATAATGTCTTTTGGGCAAGTGTGGTTATGCTGAACGTGTCTTCCCTTGCTATTTATGCCCTTTTTGACCTTGTTACATGCCGCTGGGCTGCCTGCATTTGCTGCTTCAGCACCCGTCAGGATATCTCACAGGCTGAACAGTTTATTAGAGAGAAATGGGGCTCATGGGCTGCAATGTAGAGTTCTGCTGGTGAGAGAGGAGTGGAAGGGGAGATTTGCTAGCTCTTCACTTCTTCAGGTAAAGGTGGGGTTAGCAGGGGCTATAGGTGAGTGGAAGATTGATAAGTCCTGTCTTAGCTGCTGCCAGAGCTCACTGTGAGGCTGCATAAAGGCGAGACAGGCTATGATAGTTAATTAGGTCCTGTAGGGAAAAATCCAGCCTTCTCCATTTTGGCCAAGGAAACTTTCTTTTCCCCTTCTGCAGTCAAACAAGAGCTCTGGTTCCACGGTCGTCCCCCACGACTTTGTCTCTTCAGCTCTGATAAAAAAAATCTGCCCTGACCTAATGCTTAGGTTTTGACTGAAACACCCAATTCATGTCCTGCTGCTCCAAATTCCTTGCCATAAGGGGTCTTTGTAGCTCAGCTTTTTTTTATACATGTGTGCATGCAGTTGTTGTGGATATGTGTGTTTTGACATGTGCTTTTTTGAAAAGGATGTATTTCTGGGAAAGAATGAACAGAGTGAAAAGGTATATAGACAAACAATTCCTTGTATTCAGAACCAAGGATGAAAAGAGCTTGATCAGACTTGATATGTTCGCAGATAATTGTGCTTTTACAACACATTTCACTGTGTCTGTCATGATGAATGCTTTTCAGGCATGTTAAGAGGCCTTTGCATTATTGAGGTGCTTTACTATGTGTAGGCCTGGTGAGAGCTTGTTACAGATTATAAGCTTGCTGCTTTTTCCTCACTACTACTTAATTTGTATCTTCACTTACTTTAATAAGCTGGGGAAAAAAAATGCAGGCTTTTCACAACTCTTCAGTGTTTATGCTGCAGCACATTTTTCCTTGGGACGTGGGAAATGCTTTTCACCATGATCCTTCAAATCCCATTTTTGCTGACCTACCTAGACATGCCACCAAAAAAAAGAACAGCTATTATTTTTCTTTGTGGTATTGATTTCTCTGAGACAGATGTGCTTTAAGATACCCTACAGTAGTACTTGCGCATACCTGTAATAAGCGTTTTAAGCCCTAGATACAGAGCCATGTTTGTGCTCTGAACAGTGTTTAATGTCATAAACATGATAAAATATAATAACCAATTCAAAATTAACATCTTTATAATACATATCTCCAAGAAAAGCTGTAATTTTGTACAGAAGAAGGGATCATGAATAACAAATTGGTAAGGTTTAAGCAAGTGTAATGTCTTAAATACCTTTTTGTGTCTTCTTTCCATTTAATAAATAAAGGTAATTTTTCTAGTTATTTGCTACTGGCATTGCTTCTCATAATAGCAAATCTTTCCATGGAGAGAAGATCCCACAATTTATTGAACCGTTTATTTATAGGGACCTTGCTGGGAGATTTCCAGTCAGTGGCTAAAACTGCTCTGGCAGCTAATTATAAATGCTTTAAAAATCAGTGAAGGAAATATTATCAGGGCCATATTTATAGCCTAAGAATACTAAACCTGGAACATAACTTGAGATTGTATATCTAATGATACTTGTATTACTATAGCACACAGAAATTCCCACTGAAATCCAGGTCTTGTTTATAGGTCATTATAAAATCTTATAAGGTTTGGAAGAAGCACATGGCTTCCTTTCCTCTCCTTCCCCCCCAGCTTGCCCCTGAAAGTGCACTACTCCTCCCTCCATTCCCCCCCCAATTTATACTATCTTTCTATCTCTTTAGGTGCATATTTTGTGATTCATGATGGACGATTAATAATGGGGTTTAGAGCTCTTCTATCAGGACTATGTTTACTTGGTAAATGACAAAGAATTTATAGCCTAAAAGCAATGCTGTATAATAGATATACTATAAATACTGGATGTACGGCAAGTGATACAAGACAGCACGTGGGATAGATGAGAAATTGAACAAAAAATACAATGACATGGAAGGATGTCTAGAAGGAGAGGCATGGGGAAGTGAAGCGTCTTACTTAGGATCACATAGCAGGTCAAAGGACATAGAAAGAGTGAATCCAGGCTGTCTGATCCCCAGCCCAGAACACCAGATTATGCTGTATTCAGTGTAGCTCGGCATCGTTACAAACCAACTCAACAAAGTAGCGATCAGATATTCCAATCCTGCGTCAAATTACTGAGAGAGAAATTCCCATCAAGGAAACTTGTGCATTTCATCCTTTCAAAACAAATTTGGCCCAGATGATTGCAATTAAATGAGAACTCTGTTGCAAATATTTTGTACTGGAAAATATTGATTTTTCTTAATAACCAGGATGTGTTTCTAAGAGATCTCACTCATTTGTTTGTATGCACATAAGTGTATGAAAACGTGGTTTTGATTAGAGCAATTGAAATCATTCCATCTTCTGCACATGCTTTCTGTTTTTGAAAGATTAATTACTGGTTAAAAAGTACAGTTTGGAAGTTGCTATTATAAAACAGTATTGTCTCCAGCACCAGGACCTAAGTAACTGTGTAGGGTAGTGGTTTTCTAGGACCTGATGCTGGAGCAAATACCATTTTGGCACAGAATTACTCTCTTGTGGCTCAGGGTAATTTTTGTGCCATTGTATGAAGTTTTACTTGCCTTAGGGCTGAGTTGTTCAGCGATACATGCTTACTTTACTAGCTTTTGTCTGAAGAAGTTGAATTGGAAGTTACCTTACTGAGGAGTAACTGTCTCCTTCCTGCAGCCCTTTTTCTTCTGAGAAGAAGTCAACAGTGCAAAGAGCAGATTCCCACCTACTGAGACATTTTTACCTGTCTCATGGTGGAGAAAATGTTGGCTTCACGTAGGAGTATTGTACAGCTAAATGGTAATGCATGTGCAATCAGCTGATGTGGAAGGGGCGGTAGGACATGGTTCTCCCCTGCTCTTATAACCACCAGTGTGGCAGAGAGGCAATGGTCAGCCTCAGTAATCTGGCTTTAGTGGTCTGAGACTGAGGGGTCTTGACACTGTCTTTGACATTGGGCTCTAACCTTGGGGCTATCATAACATAGATACTAAATGATGATGATAAAAACCCAAAGTATTTTTCACAAGAAATTCTGACTATAATACAATTAACTGCCCTATCATTGCTCTTATAGCATCACAGAATGGTTGAGGTTGGAAGGGACCTCTGGAGGTCATCTTCTCCAACCCATCCTGTCCCCCTGCCCACAGGCAGGGCCACCTAAAGCTGGTTGCCCAAGACCATATCCAGACAGCTTTTGAGTATCTCCAATGAGGGAGACTCCACAACCTCTCTGGGCAACCCAAGTGATTAACATGAGCATTGTGCAGTGCTGACCAAAGGTGGTCTATAGAGGAAGTAATGGATGTTAACATGGTTGCACTTTCTGTGACACTTCAGTGAGCTCTCCTTAGACTAGGAAGGATTAAAAATATGACCTGTAATAAAACCCTAATAAACTCTGCGTCAGCCACTCTGCTACGTCCCTCGAGGTGACAGTGGTCTCCCCACTGAACTCACCCCCACATGCTGAAGTAGAGAGCTAATTCTCTCTGCACTTATGAAAAAGAGCTTCAAATCTTTCCCCATGGCAAGGCTGCTTTGAGGAATAGGGCCAAACCCCAGCATTTTAGGTTACTCAAGGACAAGAACACTGTGAAAACTTGCCAGCTGATTAACTCTGCAGGAGTGATGCTCACTGGACTCCTACAGAGTTAAAGCCAGCATGATGTATGGTCCTGCCAATTTAGTAAGTGTTTCACTATCCAAAGGTCCTACTAATCCTCAGGGATCTAGACCGCTCTATTGCTTTTGACAAAGCAGTGCCAGCATGACAGTTGTCTAGAAAGCATATGGCTCGTGAATGGTAAAGTTTATCCCTAAAATGGCTGTGCATCTCCTGGATGCTTTCTGACTCATATATTTCTGCTGAACAAAAAGAGTTGCAGAAACAGAAGTATTTGGGAAAAGCCACACCATGAAGTGAATTGGTATGCAAAATGCAGTTCCTGGAACTGCTGGACCGTGGAAATATCAGCAACAACAGGAAAAATAGCAGAGTTTATTAAGACTGTGCTCACATTAGCTCTCTGTGCAGCGTGTCTGGGGTGTACATGCAGTACACAAGTTGACTTGTTCTGAACAACACCAGAAGGCAAATCAGAAGCTGACTGCAGTGGCCTGGAGGTTAGATCAGGACAGAGGTACCATCAGCCAGCTGAGCCATATAGGTGTCAGCCCATTAAGTTGAAAGAAGAGTACTGTGGAAATTTTTAAGGCTTGGTTCCTGTATCTCTAGCACATGCACTCCCTGTTAGTTATAAAATTTATGACAGAAAGTGCTACTTCTGAAGATATTCGTGTCTCTGATGCTGGATGAGCAGTTAAGAGTTTGAGTGTGAGTCTTAATAGTAGATTATTAGGTTCTGCATAATTCTACCAGAACTAGATCATTTTACGTCTTGTTCCCAGGGCAATATATTTGCAGTGAACAGTACCCAAAATTAGAAGTCTATCACCTACTGTGCTGAAATATGCCATAGCATTTCATGGGGGTATAGTACAAGTCATAAGGTATCAAATCCATGGTTCATCTCATCTTCTATTGTCTTCAGTAGTAGCTGCAGAGAAGTAGCTACAAAAAATACGTGCTGAAAAAGATAAAAAAGTCTGCTTACTTCCAAGAGACTTGCTATTAATAGCTAACAGACGTTGGTTTAAATTACGGGGTTTTATGTCCCTGCCCAAAACTTGGATCATTAAGTCAGTAGTGTTGTTAGTCATATAACTGTCCAGTCTCCCTTTGTATCATGCAGCTGTGTATTGCACAGCCTAATTATTCATTGTCTAGAAATAATCAGCAATTGTCTTTTCTTGTTTGATTGAAGGCCTCCTTTATGCCAGGGGGGAATAGTAGTCCCCATTCCCCCTGCCACACAGCATTTGTTTTTTAACACTTTATTATGTCCCCTCTTGCTTGCTTGATTTCTCCAGGAAATAACACTATTCTTTGCAATCTCTATTCATGGAGGAGGGCTTTATTTCATCTCCTAATCATTCTCATTATCATTCTTATAGAAACCCGCACCCCTGTTTCTCTCTGTCCTGCAATTATACTTCCCTCTCTCTTAGTTATTCTGCATACACAGATTACTTCTGACATCAGATGCTCAGTTGTCAATGCACAGCAGTATCCACTCCATTCACTCAAAACGTTTATCAGATATTATGACCATCTGGCTTGCTGGCCATGCCCTGTGTAAGAGGAAAAATGGCTATAAGAAGCAGCAAAAAGTTTCAAAGGCAGAGGAACACCATTACTATCCAACCGCTCTAGCCATCCTCTCCCATTAAGACTGAAGTGACTGACTTGAGGCTGCTGAGCCATGTCTGATGCAATATTTCAAGTGCAGCTCCCTTGGCCATGCTGGGCGGTGTGGGCTGCAGAAAGGCTGTGGTAGCACTGAGGACTTGCAAATAACCAAAATTAATGTCTGTGGAAGAACTGAGGCACCCGGGGTAACCAAGGTAGACAGTCACTGGTAGTCCTTACACCTGGAGATATCCAATGCCCTTAGCTCCCTAAAACCAGCAAAATATATTGTGGCTTTACCCGTGTGGGTATTTGGATATGCAGAAGTTTGGCCATTCTTACAAACCAGTTTAGCACAGGAAGAGGAGCATGGTCGTATTTTGTCATCTCCCAGGTTGCCACACCACTGAGCGGCTCCAAACCATCTTCCACACTAGTCTGTAATCTTGTCGATTCTAGCTAATAGTCATAATAAGAAAAGTTGTATGTGAAACTTTTTCTCCGTGTAGACAGTGGCTGCATTGAGGCTTGTTTCCTATAATCTTTTGTAGAGGTTTGAATAACAGAATATGAAGGAAAAAAATGTGTGGATATAGGAAGTTATAAAAATTAAGTGATACTTTTTTACCCCAATTCTTGTCAGTATAAAAATAATTTAAAAAAATCTTTGGTTTTAACAGTTCCCTGAAATTTTCTAATAGGCAATAGAAAGTTAAAAATACTTCTAATTTTTTTCCTGCTGCTCCCATAATATGTCAGAACAAATGCAAAGTATTTTATTCATGTTCCAAAAACTATGGAAAAATAAGGGGGTTTTTTGAGAATGCTTTTCATTCTGTTTTAAAATATTCATTGCATATATTTTTTGTTTTAATTTTTCGTGGTTAACAAAATTGATGAGAACCTTGTGCATGAAATTATTAATTTCCCATACTTTTTCACAAAATGTGGATTTTGATTGAACTTTTGCAGTAAATGATGTGCCAAATTCCAGCAGGCTACGACTTCATTTTTATTTTATTATTTGTAGTCCAATATCCAGAACTCAGGTGCTTCTTAGATGAATAGTATTCTGGTAGGATGTAGAATGGACAGTAAATTTAAATTCAAATCATTCAAACAATTTTGATGCTGTTTGGTCATGCAAAAACTTTTCATGATGTGTTTCAGGACTGTCTCCCTATGTTCTCCTGTCTATGATCTTATAAAACAGCTGATTTCTCCAGACCAGAAACACACTCATTTGTTATTGTAACTGCATACGTTTTAAGATTCACCAGTCACCTGTCTTTTCATTTATAAATGTATCAAGTCCTTCATGTGTTAAAAGCCAAAACTTAGTTGCAAAGGACTCAATCCAAGCAAATTTTAAATCTTATTTATGTTGCCATGGCCATGCACTTCTGTAGACAGTTCTATTTCCATAACAAATACTTTCATAACAAATACCTTCAAGAAGCCAAAAAGCACCACAACAAAATCTTTATTTTATGTATTGCCTTCCAAAATGAAAACCTATTCAAATACTCTTTATAAATTTAAATATTATTTAGAAGTATACCACTGATATTTGAATTTTTCTGATGTAAAATCAAAGAGGGGCCAGATTAAAATCACATTCTATTTTATATCACTACATCAATCCATTCTCCCTCAATCATTATGCAGTTTTTTCCACAGTATCACATATGAAAAGGAGCTTTCTGTACCATTTTGTGAAATTATGAATGTAATTTCTTTCTAATTTCTCTTCTCAGAATTTGGCTTTGTGTGATGCTCTCAAAATGGTTTAACAGCACTAAGTATCCCAGTGTGAAGCACTTACTGCTTTGTAGTTTCATTTTTTCTAATCATGATAATTTCTACTGTCTTGCACCCATGTTCCCTTCTGTCCTGTGTTTATCTAATTACACTGTAATTAATATTCTCTATTCAGTAGAAGTGTATGCAAGCACAGGAGTCTTCATAATTTACAGAATTAACAATGGTGCCAGTGCATTAAACAAAATTCTTCCACTGAGTTCAGAAAGGTTGAAATTCAGCCCATACATGTAAAAAATTAAGGCAGTGTAGTTTGATGACCTACTTAGCAGATTTTAGTCTAGAGGTTCTTGATGGGCATATCCCTTATAAAGACATCTAAACTTCATCTCAAGACTCCCAAGTGACAGGGAAGGCACCACCTTCTCAGATAAAGTTATTTTCCTGGTTAATTATCATTAGTTTTACAGTATTGCTATTTATTTCTCATCTGAGTATTTCTAGCTTCAAAATCTGCATGTTGAATCTTGCTATTAGCTTTTGGGGATTATTTTTCTTTGGTTTGCTATTTTAAAGGCCTTTCAGTACAGGAAATTGTATCCCTAGAGAAATACTTGTGCATCTTTTTCATTTATATCTGTTTCTTCATAATTGTGAGAAATATTTTCTCTACAGTGTTATTCACATACCTTGCCAGATATTATGAACCACCTTATGTAGGAACCACCTTTCCATCTTTTCCTTAGGTGACTGTTTGAGTTGTAATGGTCTCAGTTACCCATATGTTAACTCAATGCTATTTATGATTGCTATTGCCCATGGGTGAAAATATTTTGCTGGGGAAACAAAAAATTAAAAAATCCTATGAAATCCTATTAATCTGGAAGGAGCACAGACAGCAGCTAAAACAATTTTTCATTTTAGAAATTGCTTAACAGAAAATAAGCTATATAATAATGCTTATCAAATCAGGTCTACACTATGAGAAGAACAGCACCAAGCCTCTGTAGTGTATACACTACTGTAAATTATGAATCATAGAACTATAGAATCATTTAGGTTGGAAAAGACCTTCAAGATCATCAAGTCCAACTGTTGATCTAACACTGCCAAGTCTACCACTAAACCATGTCCCTAAGCACCACATCTACATGTCTTTTGAACACCTCCAGGGATGGTGACTCAACCACTTCCCTGGGCAGCCTGTTCCAATACTTGACAACCCTTTCAGTGAAGATCTAATATCCAATCCAAACCTCACCTGGCACAATTTGAGGCCATTTCCTCTTGTCCTATTGCTTATTACTTGGGTAAAGAGACTGACCCCCACCTCGCTACACCCTCCTCTCAGGTAGGTGTAGAGAGCGATCAGGTCTCCCCTCAGCCTCCTTTTCTCCAGACTGAACAACCCCAGTTCCCTCAGCCGCTCCCCATAAGACTTGTGCTCCAGACCCTTCACCAGCTTCGTTGCCCTTCTCTGGACACGCTCCAGCCCCTCAATGTCTTTCCTGTAGTGAGGGGCTCAAAACTGAACACAAGACTCGAGGTGCGGCCTCACCAGTGCCGAGTACAGGGGGACGATCACTGCCCCAGTCCTGCTGGCCACACTATTTCTGATACAGGCCAGGATGCCGTTGGCCTTCTTGGCCACCTGGGCACACCATGGGCTCATATTCAGCCGGCTGTCAACCAACACCCCCAGGTCCTTTTCCACCAGGCAGCTTTCCAGCCACTCTTCCCCAAGCCTGTAGCGCTGCGTGGGGTTGTTGTGACCCAAGTGCAGGACCCGGCACTTGGCCTTGTTGAACCTCATACAACTGGCCTCGGCCCATGGATCCAGCCTGTCCAGATCCCTCTGTAGAACCCTCCTTCCCTCAAGCAGATCAACATTCCCTCCCAATTTGGTGCTGTCTGCAAACTTACTGAGGGTGCGCTCGATCCCCTCGTCCAGATAAAGGTATTAAACAGAACTGGCCCCAGTACTGAGCCCTGGGGAACACCACTTGTGACCAGGCACCAACTGGATGTAACTCCATTCACCACCGCTCTTTGGGCCCGGCCATCCAGCCAGTTTTTTACCCAGCAAAGAGTACACCCGTCCAAGCCAAGAGCAGCCAGTTTCTGCAGGAGAATGCTGTGGGAAACGGTGTCAAAGGCTTTACTAAATCCTAGGTAGACAACATCCAGAGCCTTTCCCTCAATCACCTCTGTTCTTGATTTTTATAATGTTTAGCTTCCAGTTTAAATACATTTTTAATGCATTTAGTTCAGAGTAAGGATGATCAAGTGACCATTAATACTGATTTAGGATGTTGTCCTGGCATGATAAAGGTATAGACTTTTATTTCTGAAGGCCCATCATACACATGAACCCGATTTCTGAGCTCCTTGGAAAGTGTTGTCATCTCCATATCATGATTGCTCCTTCCTCGTTATTGCAAAGTGAATTCAAGGAGATCACTGTACTTAAAAATCAATTGACTTTAAGCTGAAAGAGGTTTGGGATTGTGAGTGACAGTCTCACAGATGCTCTCAAATCTGGTATTAGGGAAGAAATCACCAATTCTTAAACATTTTGAATTAGCTGGTTTAGTTGAGCAGCTTTTTGGGAATCTGGTTTTTTTGGCCTCTAACTTCCTCCATGTGCTGTACAGGGAACATTGTTGCCAAACTAAGGGCTATGAATTTAATTTTTGAGCTGGAGTTTAAAACCTAGTATAATGGTCTTCAGTGCCACCATAAATATTTTATGGACCAAATCCCATGTGAAGTAGAAACCCAAATTACAGTTTCAGAAATAACTTAAGAAACAACTAATAAACCCTACTATCTTGCCTTCTATCATATTATCAAGCAGATTTGTGCTACAGAATAATTGCTAGATGTCAAAACGCTTTATTTTGCCCTCTTTTTTTTGCCCTGTATGTCTAAACCACTATTTTTCTACCTGCATCCCCACTGGTCGTTACCACTATGGGGCCTGCAGTCCATGTTCTGTTCTCTCTTACTGATGCATTTGAAATCATGATGGCTTCAGAGAGGGAGAGGGCTGTGTTTTGTATCTGACATTTTACTGAAAGGAAAATATAGAAATAGCAAAGTCCTGTTCTCATACAAGATTCACTAATCATAAGAAACCCAGTTCTGTCACGTGTATCCATAAATGTAATCATATGGTATATAAATAGAATTGTTTTTAAATAGAATAGCTGTCAAAGTCTTCAGTCAGGCTTCATCAGCAGCTCTTTAAGAGAAAAGGCTGATTGAATAGGAAAGTCAGTCAGCAACAATTTAGTATGAGGGCTAATAATCAGCACTTCAGTTTCATTCCTGTTAAGCTAAAGGAAGTCATTTGACATAGATGTCACTAGGAAGAGTACAACATAAATACTGATGTTTTGCAGACTTCATGGAAGCAGGAAAAAAAGGTACATGTATATTATAATGTTGTTGCACAATATATCATCCATATGCTTACCAAGGGGGTATTTATACTCTAAAGAAAAGAAAATGTGTTCTCTCTCAAGCCCCCTCCCCCAATAAATTGAAATAAAAGAAACAAGAAAACAATGCCAAAAAAAAGGAATAATTTGAAAACTTGAAGAAAATGTTGAAAAAAGATTGTGATGATGCACGCATGTAACAATATGTGCATATAAAATATATTGGTATTAAAAGCTTTGTGTGTACAATGCAGGTTCTAGTGAAGATTCATTGACTTGTATAGGGTAATCAGCAGCTCCTAGTAGCAGTTTTAAAGGTTAATCTGCCTTCATTTGTACCTCTTTAGCTGATTTATCATTTGCAACGTTAAATTAGGAGCAAGATAAAATAGAAGTGCTGTGTTGAGTGACAGTTTCTGAGGCTGCCTGCTTACAGAAGCACTGATTGAGCCCTGTTCAAGAAATAGATTGCGAGGGCCTGGGAACACCAGTGCCACGTAGGCTTTCAGCATTTACCTTCCACTGAGACACTGAGACACTGCAGATCTCAGGGTACTGTGCAGAACTAAAAGCAGCTCTGCTGTTACATCCTAGGGTGAGATATTAGTGGGGAATGACTCCTGAATTTCTGAGTGTAAGGACTTTGAGGGGTGATTTCCATCACCAAATGCATTGGTTCTTCCATCCCAAAGTCCTGAAAGCTAAAAAGGAGATTTTTTCCTCTGCCTACCAGAGGGAAAGAAATTGTCACTCAGTCTTTGAAAATTAGAAGATGCATGTGTTCCAGAGATTAATCTGGCACTCAAATTTGGAGGAGAAGACATTTAAAGGTGTGGGGCTTTAAAGAAAATAAATGGAACTTCTTTACATTTCATAGTAAGAAGTCTACCAGTCTTTCATGAGTTGTTCTTTTTCCCTGCATGTGGCAGTATCAGTTGTGAAACAAGATCAGGCTGTGAAGAGCCTTTCCCATTGACTTTGAAGTAAAGCTATTGGAAGAGGTTTCTTGTTCTTAGCATTTTCGTGTGTTTATTGGCATTAAATTTTACTGCATCACAGTAATGAGACCTTCATTTTATACTTTCTTATTAGAAAATACAATATCCTACTTGTAGCATATGGGAGTAAGTATTAAAGTGATGGCAGTAAGAAGCATTTATAGCTAGTAAGCTAGTTATTTATTCTAGTTCATCATGACTGTATCTGACTGCTTCATAGTAGTCTTTTAACAGGCACCAATAAATTTATAAAGCAAAAAATATAGGCTTGTATCATCAAAATGCTGATGGAAATATCTGACATTTTAGGAACAGGCACTCTGCAAAGTTCATTTTAATGGGAATATCCACAAAAATGTAGAAGGTTTTTGCTTAGTAATTACCCATTTCTACTATTCTCAGATTAGCAGAACAATTTTAAATATATCGCTACTAGCTTGTAAGATTCTTTTAAAATACAATACCAGACTCATTAAGAAGGCCAGTAATTCCTGATGTGCTTAAGCATTTCATTTGATGTTCATAGAGCATTATATTTTTATATTAATTTAGATTTATTTATAGGTATAATGATACATTATATCTACAATTATATTTTTATGTATTCACTTTTTATTTTAGTATCATATTCTTCTTGTTTCTTTCTCTCTGACATTTGTTTCTAGGTAAAGAAACAAGTGGTCAATACCCACATTCAGAGCCATAGGGACATAAAGGCAGTATTTTCAAAAGTGACCTATGCATTTCAGAGAATTAAGTCTCAGGTGCATGATAAAATTATGGTGATTCACGAGTTATCATTTACCAGATAAACTGAGTGATATTAGATAAGCTGATGGGATCAAGCAAAAAACTTCTGAGTACCATACATGCTTGGATTCAAAGTGTTTTAAGAGCAACTAGAAATGTGGCTATGCCAGTTCAGAGCAGAGATGGAAATATTTTGACAATGGACAGTAGATAAGAGTATATATTTTGATCATTTCTCCAATGTCCAAATGCTTATACATTTGAAGTAAATTGAACTATATTTATAATCCTGCATAAGTTGTTAGCTAAAAGCAAACATAATTTCTGCTATTCATTGATAACTCTGATTGTGTGTCTGAATCTTACCAAAAGTTATGGGAAATAAGCCGCTATGGTATGAATTTTTTTCTGCTTTTGTGAATATTGGCTATGCATTGTAACTAAATTTTCCATTATTTTATAAGAAATCCATAATTTCATAATAGTATTTGACTCTTGCAAAATTAAAAAAATCATATTATAAAAATTGCAATTATTAAGAAGAACAGAATTTTTCTTACAAAGTGAAGTTTGGTCAAACCCCATTAATTTCATTAGCTCTAAATGTTCCTACTAATAATCTGGAACTTGACAAAACCTTGACTGAATTACAGGCTGAGTTCTACTGAAAGATTGCTTGCTTTCCTGTCGAGATACTGAAGTGGTTGGGTTTGAAATAGTCTCTGTAAGCTTAAATCCAGGAACCCAGACCTTCCAGAGCCTACCTTTTCAGGGCGCCTCTTTTCATGTCTGTTACATGTCTGGCAACTCTGGATGCTTTGGAGACATGCCACCTACCACAGTCCTCATTTTCCCACTTTTTGAGTTCAATAATGCTTGTTGTCCTGGTATCCCCAAATGGCCATGGGGCAAAGAGTGTGTAGACTCTGAAACCAAACTCATATGTCATCCCGATAACTATAAAGCCTTGAACCTTCATGAGGTAGTGAAAGCAATTGCCATTCTTAAGAATTTCCACACTAAGCATAACAAGAAGTTCAAATTAATTTAATTCATTAAGAAGCAACTGTGCTGCTGAGAAAATGCAGCTTCAGAATTTCCACGGTTTCTAAAACCATTTTGGTTTTGTTGTTGCAGATTTTTAAGTGTTTTGGAATTAGAATAAAAGAAAAAAAATACAAAATATTAAACTGAAAAGAATGAATTCCAATGCTTGAGGGAATTTCCTTGTGGCCTGCAATGACCTGCTTGCTTATTTGATCCCACTCCCCCCCCCCCCCCCCCCCCGAATGGGGTGGGGATTAGCAATTTTCTTGACTCTCCCTTTGAAACTATCTTTTCTCCCCTGATCTTCATTTTATATGATATAATTTAGTAAGTGTTTGGGAGACAAAGAAAGCACACTGGTTTCTTTCTTCTTTGTTAATTGTTTCATCTTTGTACTGCTTTCAATCCTTCCTATAGAAAAAGAAAAAGAGCAAACGTCTTTGTAAATCTACTCTGCATCCTTGCCGGGCTACTACTGACTGGAAAAGATAAATTAGTCAAACTCAAATTAGGCTAGTGCTTAGCAAGTCAGAACCCAAGATATAAAATAGCAGTAGTGAGAGAATAATTCTGGACCGTTGTTTGCTTATAACAGGCTTGGTTTATTATACTCTTCCTTACTAGACTGTCTCTACTGATCATGCATTAGATGCTGGGTACTGAAGCACTAACCCTGTGTCCTTTAAACTCTTTTGGGTCTAGATGAGTTCTTACTACCTGGCAGATACTGTCCCCTGATTGCTGCCCATTCCATCACGGTTTAGTTACCTTTGGTTGGTAGGAGTTTCTACTGATTTTTTTCTGGATGTCCTGCAAACAACAAAACCAACATCATGGGCAAATAAACCCAAAAGCTAATAAGTTTTGTCAGTTTGACACAATTACACAGCATATACCGCTTTGAACAAACAGGTGGTTAAGCCGTACGTAGGCCTATTTTCCAAATAGGAACACCTATAGCTTTTCATTTCAGTGACTTTGATGCTTTTCATAAATTGGGTATTATATATGTACTGCTGCGACTGTGTCATTATTTAGGGTGAGATTCGTGTGATGAAATTTAGATATCTACTATGTATGCTAATCACTCTGTAGACCCTTTAAAGTCAAAGCAAGCAATTCATGTAGATGACTAGCAAGTCAGTCACCCTCAGCATGATCGTCCCACATGTAGATGTCTGTAATGTTGATGCTTAAAGATAAATCCCAGCCTGGCTTTCTGTGGTAGGGAAAAGGTTTACAAAATGAAGTGGAAACAGCATCCACCAGAACGCAGACATGAGAATGTGCCCAAACAATAGGTTTATCTGGGTATTTCCATATATTAATTTTGGGCTTCCTACCTCTGGCTTTCCCCTTAATACATATCCTAAACAACCTGCAGTAATAATGATGAAAGTTTATCTTCCTGTGTGTTTTCAGTATAATTTTAATCTTCTTTAACATGGTTCAAGCCTGTTCACTTTTCCTTCCAAGATAGCACCAAGACTTTGTTTATTTGTATATTCAAAGGAATTTCTACTTACCTATAAAATATAAAAAGAAAATGCTGAGGGTGGTGAGATAATCTTTAAATTATTATCCCCTAGATGAAAAGGCAAGTGTATCAATATCTTTTCATTTCTTACTAGAAAGTTTGGTACCACAACCTTATTGCATAGTCTTCAGTGCTGAGTAATTTCTGAGCTGAGGGGTAAAACATCATTAAGGATCTGGAAATATGCATTTCACCTCTGAAGAGAGAGAACATAACTGAAGTATAAGCAAATTCTGTGTGATTTAGTCCATGGTAGTAGATCAGCTGCAAGCCTTTGGTGATATTTGTCTGCCAGGGTGTCAATAAACATGGCTTTAATTTCCTTAAAGAAATGTTCTGTCGTTTGACCAGTCTTAGAGTTAAACCTTATGTAAACTCTACAATGAGTCTTTTAATGTGTACTGTGTTGTATGTACAAGACAGTGTTTTGAATAACATGGAAAAGAAGGTAATTACTATCACTTTGATGTGAACAAAGAGGTCTGATTTGAGAAAAGTGTTCCCCATTTTCCTGATTGAGACTGGCATTAATTTTAAAACTTATGCTCCCTCCTAATTCTCCCTCCTAGCCTCACACCTCCTCCAAATGCTGGGAAGTTTGAGATTTAAATTATAATTAAGGAAGGAAAGTCTGTTTCTGTAGTGTGCTATAAAGCATTGGTATTTTTGTCTTTATATGCTATCTACATGCCAGCTTTTTATTGTATAAACAAGGAGGTAATGACTAATAAAGAACGTAATCATATCCACATCATGACAAGACAGACCTAGGCAAATGTCATGAAGAATTCAGTCAACGCTCACTGTGGAGCTTACAAGCATCCCAAACATCATACCTAACCCTGCAGTCAGAACAACAAAAAGTTTACCTCTCTACCTGTCTTCCGTATAATTTTGTTTCTTATGGCTCAGGTAACACTTTTCTTTTCAAGACTGAGCAACCTTTGTACTGCATTTTAATAGACATGAATTAGGGAATAAATAGAATTTAAGTGTTTTACTCATCCATCTTTTTCAGGAAGTCACCTGGTTAACATACCAAAGCAGATAGGGTTTAAACTTTCAGAAGGGTTAGCTGTGAAGGTTACACCATTTCTGACTGACTGTTCTGTAACATTTTAAGCTTTATTTTCTTAAGTATAAGACCTTGTACTGAGTGAAGGACTATTCAGTGAGACAAAGCTTACAGGGAAACCTAATATATTTTACCAGGTTATACCTGGGGGAAAAAAAAACCCAACCCAACTTTCAGACAGACAAGTCCCTCTTTAGGTTTGAAATGCAAGTAGCAACTTCTGATGCTATATATAGAATTATTTAGCTGTATTCACAGTCGCTGTATTACTCTAAAGTCTCTTCTCATTTCCTCAGCCATGCTGGAGCCACACATACTTATATTTTCAGTTTCCTTTCATCTGCTTTTAGTAGGGCTCTTATAGGTTCTCTGTGGTTTTGCTGTCCTCTTTCACTGTTACTGTAGGGTTTGCAGTAGAAATTTCTTCACTTCAAATACCAGGTCATGCAGAGAAAATGTTTAGCTGTCAGGGAGAATGGTGACGCTATTTTAGTCAAGTGGGACAGAATTTATATGACCTGACTTTAGACACTTATGATTCTTCTCATCCTATGGTAGATGCACAAGCTGGACAGATGATTCATATCCCCAAAGTGATTATTCCTCTCCATTAACTGCAAAGTGACCTACAATTGGGTGCCTCAGATGTAAACATCTAGGGTGGGATTAGGCTCCAGATGCTAAATGTAGATGTCTGCATGTAAATTGGGTGTCAACTCCAAAATGCAAAATGACTAATTGAATTGCCTTAGGGTGTCCCGGAAATCTGTATGGAGCTGTCAGGAATGAGAGAGACCAAGGGAGATTTAGACTTTGCAGAGTGGCAGCTGCATGCTGGATGGAAGCCCCTAGGGCAACCTAATTGGCACCAGACACATGCATTTGGGCAACTACATTGAGCACATAGTCAGTGGCACCCAGAGGATAATTCACCGCAGTCTACAGAAGATATCGGTGGTGAAAATCACATCACAAAACGTATTTGTCTAGTAACTTTGATATTCATCATGATTAGGTACCATTCAAATAGATGACTCTCTTATAATTCCTGTATCAGCTCCTTCTGGACGTCTGATATCCTAGGGCATTGTAAAGCCCCTTATGTTTGTGTAACTAAGACCAAAGTTGGACTATCATTAAATTTAGACGTTTTAAATGCTTTAATCTTAAACTGAATCCCACCCCTAAAGATGGGTGAGATTAGTATTGCTTTCTAATCTTTCTCTCTCATTCCACTGTTCTGTAAAATGGACATCGTAATACCAAGCACACTGACATCAGGATGGTTTCTTAAATATGTTATAATGTTGTTATAACTCCATTAAAATAATTGCATGAAATTTGTGCATGAAAGCAGTTCCTGCTAGCTGAGGAACCAGTCCAGTAGTTGTAAAGTGCTTTGAAACCTTTCAGTAATGAGCACTATAAAACTGCAGAGTAATATCTTCTAACAGATTTTTCTTAATTAGCCACTAAAACTGTAGAGTTAGATCTTCCCCCAAACAAAATTTCATGCAAAGTTAAACATTTTAACTGACTTTTCCATTTAAACATAAAATATGCTCTGTTCTCTCAGACAAGAAAAAGTCCCTAGTCCCTTGAATTTGCTTTGTCTCTGCATTCCCGCAGTAATCGGTATGACAATTACCGTGTGATGAAGTCTGAAGATTCCTGAGACAATACATCATAACAGAGCAACATGTTCAACTTACACTTAATGGACATGATGACGCTTATCTAGATGCAGGGACTGATACGTTATGGGTAAGCCACAAGAGACATTTAAAACCTTCAGCAGGGCTATATTGCACATGTGGGGGTGGGGGGGAAATAAAAATTTCCAGAGCACTAAAAAGAAAGTCACATTTAAATTTGCCATTTAGCTGTCAAAATACGTCCTGCTGATTGTGCTACCAGTCAACAGAATGCACATTTCATACATATCATGCATGAAAAGCAAAATACTTTGAAATATATCACAGACCTACAGCACAGGCCCATTTCCTCTGGAAGCAGATGAGTACCATTTAACCATAGCTCAGTTAATGACTTCTGTCATCGTGCAAATCAATGAGGCTTCTACAATGGTTCATTTTATTTATTTTCCCTTTTGAACATGAGCAAGTATAATTGTATTCTTTAATTAAACCAATTTTAATTCTATTTTGCATGCTTAAATACAATATTTTTGTACTATGATGTACAGCCCTAGACACACAAATAACACCTAATAATACAGCAAGCATCATGTTCATTTCTCTGCTCCTTTTAGCAGCCTTCTAGTGAAAGCTATTTTAGTTGCCAGCACTGCTGAAGACCTTCTAAATGTAAGGTCCTTCCAATCAGCAGTGAACTTTTATTTCAATAGGAAAATAACTGATGGTAATAATAGCCCAAAGACAAATTATACTTGCCAAGAGGGAATTTATTTCTGAGCAAGAAGGTTAGGCATTATAGATATAATACTACCTATATAACAAATCCCAGGCACTTGGCCTAAAATTGTATAGAAACCCAAATAGCTGAAACAGCACAGCAAGATCTTAATTCTAAAGTACTTTCCTAAAAGTATACCAGAAAATACGCAATACTATCTTGCTACAGTATTTTAAAGCAAATGTGAGTATCTTCACCGAATGTCATGCAGCATCAGATATAATATTTTCCTTCTTTACTTTCACTTTTAACTGTGTTATTATATTTTTAAGCAAGCTGTGCATTCCTTGATGGAAGTAACTTTTTTTTTGACTGTAGCCTTTCAAAAGCTTGTCCAGCCCTTCTGATGTTAACTCTTAGAGCAAAATTAAGACAGCCAACAAACATTTTTCGTTTATTATCAGCAAATGAGGGTCTGTATATTATTTTCCCTCCAGTTTCACTGAGTTTTGTATTGTTTAAATACATCTGTTGGCATGTTGGATGGAAAGCGAATAAAGTAACCTGTATCTAATGAATATGTATTTTCTTATTTTTCAAAGGAAAGAAAAAACTGGCACAATGTTAAATGGTTAAAATTGACTGAATTAATTTAGGCAACTAGTTCTCACACTTCTCACTATCTCACTGCCCTCCATAGTGATGTGTTCCTTAGCTGTGAACAACAGTGGTCTTCAAGTTTTGTTCAAAAACCATCTACCATTACTGACTTTGTTTTTCTTGTTATGGACAACATTTTCACTCTAAACTTCATAAATTTACTATGATGTTCCAAGTGAGCTTGGCATGTAAAATTAAACAAGCAAAACAAAACACAAAGAATCCTCCCCCCGCCCCCCCAAAAACCCCAAACCCCCACTAGTTCATTTTGCCTACTGCTTTCCACCTATTGTTTATATATCATGTTACCTGTGTTACTGGATTTATCAGATTTTACAGTCATACATACAGCTAATTTCTCTGATCTGTAGAGATGTTAGTCATCCTGTTGTTCATGGGCCACTGCCGTCTGCTAAACCCCCAAAAGTAAAACCTACAAAGGGCATGATGGATTCCCAGACCTGAAAACTTTGTAAAAGTATGCCTTAGCAAGGCCACAAGCCATCACTCGAGTTCACCACATTCAAGCATACTTGATATTTGGGGGGTTTTCTTTCTTTTTTTTTCTTTCTTTTTTTTCCCCCCTAAATGTTAGGTGATTTTAAAATTAAACAGCTTGAGATACACTGCATGTTAACTGTTGAATACATGTTACCTAAAGAGTGTTTGTTAGTATAAAATGGTAATCACATTTTCCTTTCAGAGAGAAAGGACTTCAAAATCAGTCTTGCATTGTATTAACTTGGTTTGAATTTCACTTCAGTTTAAGTATTTCAGTAACATCAGTTAATTGCATCAACCACTTTTGATAACGCACTCATGCCAAATGCTATTTTCTCTTATAACGTTATATCTGGAAAAAACTGTAAGACATAAAAATAAGCAGCTCTGTTGAAAACACACAGTAAAATCTGTATTCTGCAGTGACTGAATTTTAGAGAATCAATTATATATTCATCCTGAACGTGACTTGAGTATTTCACTTACGACTACAATGATTCCACTGGTTCACAGTGTACCTCCTCTGGCCTGACATCTCCCCGGACCCCAAATTATTGGAGTCTGTAGAAGCATTCTGGGAAGGATTGCTATGTGTTTACCCTATTGTTCCAGTTCTTCACCACATCTTCACTTTTCATTATAGTTTGAAACAGGATACGGGACTAGGCAGACTTGTGATCTTACCTAGGAAGGCCATTTATGGGAAATCAAAAGACCATTTCATTTCTCTGAAGTGAGATTAATTTTCAAATTATTTAAAGGATATTATGAACTGATCACATTGTGGCACTATCTGTCCTACGGTTCTCTATATCTCACATTAACTAAATGCAACCTCTTCTGACAGCACTGTGGAGTGTTCCTCTATTCACTCCTGGAAATGAATATTGCTACCTACAGTTACATCCTCAATCTGTGCAAATTGTCATGGCTCAGTTGGAAATTAGTGCAACTATAGTAATTTATACCTGCTGAGGATGTGGTCCCTGGAGAGTGATGGGGGAAAAAAAAGGTAGAAAGCTTTACTGATGTCTCACATCTAATTTAGATTCTCATTTAGGCCTTCTTGGCCAAGTTCTCTTCCAGTGCTACTTCCCTGAAATTAATGGAGTTATGCCAGCAGGGAATTTGACCTGCTATTTTTGGACCAGAGGTTCTTATTTTCCAACAGAACAAAACATATTCCTCGTAGCTGAAGCAACACAGGAAGTCTTCTGAGTTTATGGCAAATTCCAGGCTGGACAAAATAAGCTGGCGATTGAGCTATGACTGGTTATTGTTCAAACTTAATTATAGTGCAGACCAGTTGCTCAGCTTTCCTGTTTCATGCTGTAAGCAACATGTTTCAGACAGGGAAACCTTCCAAGTTGGCTCCTTCACCAACCAGGAGACTTTGCCAGTGGTTTAGTTCTCATTCAGAGAATAAAATAAAGGATGTCAGAAGCCAGCTGCCTCTAGCATTGCTCCACACATTACTGCTCTGTCAGTTACTATTCTCTTGTGATATTTGTCGGTGTTTCTGTTGAGGCTCAGACATTTATTTCATTCACTGAACAGAAGCTCTATAAAGATAGTGATGAGTGTATAAAACAAGCCTGCAAAGGCAAAGACACCAATACTGACCAGCAAAGAACAGGACATATTAGCTGCCAGTGAGACTCGTTATGTAAATGCTCTGAAGTTTCTTAGAAGATCAAGGTGAGATGCAAGATAGAGCATATGTGAATAAAGTGACATTTAGATGGAGTTTTAAGACTCTTAAATCAAGAGAGAAGGCATTTGTTCTCAAAGATTCACCTGTCAAGTTATTTGACATTCTGGATTCAATTGCATTTCGTTAATGATAACTTAAGTAGATGTTATAGGCGTTTCCTCATGATTTCTTAATACAGTTACCGCCTTCTGCTGAACCCTAATATCCAGTTAAAGTCTAATGAATCTGCATGCTAGTTCCATGATACTCCTTTTTCCCAGCTGGATAGCTGTGATAGAAGGATTTTAGTGTTTTCTTTTTAGTCAGTCCATGACAGGGTCTGGATTGTTATGCCTGTGTCCCTGATATGCTGATTTCTTTCACCTTTTCAATGAAAAATGAATTTTAGATAATTACCAATGTGCTCACAGAAAATGTTTCCATCTTCCACAGAAGTAACATAATTTTCCTCTTAAAATTATTTAAGGGCAGGGGAAAGGGTGTTTCCCTTTCTCTCCCTGTTCCTCACGTTCTGCTGGGGAAAAGTACAATTGAACTAGACACCAAGCTTGGAAGGCAAAACTACTGCAGTTGAATGAAAAATGTCTGTGAGGCTGAAGCTTGTTTATTTAGCAAAAAATATCCCACTGTTAGCTTTCTTTGTACAAGTCTAAAAGAAATTATTAGTTCAGAGATGCAGCTTGTTGCGACTCGACACACCAGTCAGCTGATGAGATGTTCTGATGCTTTTCTTTGAGAGTCTTTGCTCTGTTGTTGATGAATAACATTAGTCACTTTTGATTTGTCAAGTAATTTCAAGATTGAGGAAATCTGGAAACATTATTTCTTTCAGACCAGCTTTTTCTCTCCATGCAATTTTCCAATATATCCAGGTTTCACAGGCTTTTTACACTATTCACACCAATTGCAGTATCATATCTCAAATGTGAGAGCTACCAGATCTTAGAAAACCTCCTGAGGAGTCCATGAATAGTTCAGGGCACTGAAGAGGGTTCTCTGGGTTTCTGTCTGCCCACTGTGTGTCTGTTTTAGCAGTATCAGAGGAAAAAAGATACAATTTCACGAGAGATATTGAAAGGTACTAAGGAATTCATATTCACTACTTTAATAAGAATATGAATAAAATTCAAGAAGGTTTCAAACCAAATGAAGGTATTTGTCAGATGCTGCACAATTAAATTGTGCAACAGGATATTGGGGAAACCAGCAACATAAATAAGTTCCAGATGAATTAGAAAATTCATGCAAGATAGGTCCAGCAGTGACTATTAAATATGATGATCCAAGTGCAAACTCTGTTGCAGAAACTCGCAAATTGCTGCAGGCAAGAAATATGCCAAGAAAATCATCAGTTCGCTTATGTCCTTCTTATCATTTTATAGGAATATTACTACTAGCTGCTGTTGGTCATCTGATTCATAGCATTAGTTTTTATATTTTTAAGTAAAAAACTCAAAACTTTGTAATCTCAGTCAAACACTATGAGGAGATATTTTAAGAGCCAAATGTTTCCCTTATTTCAAGAGAAAAAAAAAAAAAAGAAAGCTAACCACACTGGATATTGTTACACTGCAAAAAAAAAAAAAAAAAAAATTGGTAAAGGTGGGCAGAGATTCAAACCATTTGTCTTTTAGCCAGTGATTCATAACGAAATCTTAATGCAAATTTAAATTTCAGATCCACGAGCATATCTTCTATTTATCAAAATTTCCAAATCATCCCCAAATCTTTGATACTGAAGTATATCAACAAATTACTTTGTGCTGAGATTTTTTCCTAATTAGGTTGCTAATGGTTCAAAATAGAATTGTTTGATGGTGAAGAAGGTATTAATACACATCTTAGCAGTATTTCTTTTATGTGCAACTCTTTATTGGTTTGATAGAATATTATTTACAAGGAGAATAAAATATTAATTGTTAGTTCTTAGTTTAACCTACAAACCTACAGAGGAGCAATAGAAAAATCCGGATGCTTGTGTAATCTGGAATCATGCTTGACACAGAGGAGAGTATCTATTTAAAGAGACTTGATAGATGCTGTAAATAAATGGAAGAATTGTAAAATCTTATTGTATCCCTTAAAAGCAGCTCTGTTATCACAACAGTGAAAAAAAAAAATATCTTCATTTCAGGCTAAGAGTGTAAGGACAGTTGGGATGAAGCAAATGATAAGTTGTGTATATACTGAGCACAGTGAACAAAACAAATCAAATCTAATTTCCCAATATCCCTTGCAAAGTGGTAAATTAATTGTAGCTGATTTTGGGAAGACGTATCACCATACATATATTACTAAAAGAGTTCTAACTGGGCAGACACATTTTATCAAAATATTTTTTCATAGTATTTCAGTTCTTACCAGTAGCGTACAAAGAGAAGAACAGAAAGGAATAGAAGTAGCAAATGAGAGGCAAAAAGTCTTTTAACTTCTCAGAAGCATATAAGTAACAGCTAATATTTAGCCTTTATATAAAGATTCGTGCTGCAGAAATGGTTATGAAAATGTACCTGCCTAGGCAAAATATATACTTGTCTAGTTTTTGCTGAGAAGACTGACACAATAATAATAGATAATATTTGGTCTAGTATCTTAATAATCATATTTAACTAGACTAGTTTATTTTGCTATCACAGGAGTAAGTAGGATTTTGTAAAGTGGTGTTTTTAAAGGGGAGTTGCATTTAGATTATTGAGTTGCTTTTGTAGACTAAGCAAATAAAATATTGTGACATACTGTTTGAGAGGGAGGGTTGTAAAATTTCTGACCCTTCATGTATACATACATTTTGTTTGTTCAGTGTGTACTTAATGAGCAAGCAATGTGCTTTAGCTTGAATAATGGACAATTAATATGTTGTCTCTTAGCTATGTTCACAAACCTACCTTTTATTCCTTGGTAGTGCCCCTCTTTCAAAGGAGACTAGCAATTATCTTCGACCCTGAAAGTCTGACCTACCCAGTGTGACAGAGTGAATCCTGTCTTAAGCCACTACCCAAGAGACCAGTAAAAATTGGTCACCTACCACATATGACCTTTAAGTAAATCCATAGAAGAGTGAAGTGGAAATCTTGGGAGGTACATTAAAGTAATTGTTTAAGACAGGATTATCTTCCAGAGGCAGGACAGGATATGAGCATTTTGTTCTGATAAGGTTTATCTTCCTTCGTTTAAAATACTAATACTGTCAACAAAGTATTTTTTTAATAGCTGTTCTTTATTGGCAATGCTAAGATCTTTTCCCAGTTCATACCCAGTCAGCTTGCAGAGAACCACAAGTTAACTAACAAAGCCCATTACTGTGCTGACATTATTGATGATGCTATCAATGCTTCAGGTAGACTAAAAAGGGAATTGCAACTTGTTTCTGGGGCCAGCCTCACTGCAGTCTCATCTCCTCTGGCAAGGAGCAGATGGGTTGTTAAAATCTCGAAAGGCTTCATTTACACCGTGGCAAAAAGAAATAAAAAAGCCTCCTACCTATGAATTATATAGCTTCTTCTTATTTTTGTCAGGACCATGCTAAGAACATGATCCAAAATGGGAGAACTCTCTGAGAATCCCCCTAATGACTAAAATTAATGCAAGAATGACATAGATTTCAAGAAATCACATAATTGTTACGTGACTCTCTTATGCCCTTGAATCCAGAGAGTGAATTACAAATGCAGATTATATCTGGGGATAAGACCTTTGAGTAATAGGTAGGCTTTATTCAGAAACAAACCTCAGAACTTTTCTGTGAACATGTGGAAGTTAGAGTCAGTGCTGTAGTACAGTTGAATTTGATAATTCAATCCTGTCCTATTTTTTTGTTAACAAAAGAATAAGTTGCAGCAGATTTTTGGCCTGTAAGAGGACAGATTTTTCATTGGAAGGGTTAAACATTATGCGAGATGAAGGACACCAACAGGAAAAAAAAAAAATCAGGACAGCAGGAGACTCAAGAAAAGAGACTAGGAGAAATAGAAGAAAATGGAGACTGAGGAGGAAATTATGGCAGAGCTGCTCATGCAAGTTCAAAGTTGTGAGTTCAAAGATGTGTAGAGTTTGACTGTAATGCAGTGAAGAAATGGAAAGAGAGTGAAGAATGAGTCAATAAATCAGGAAAGTACTGACACCTTGTTTTATGACAGCAGCACTAAAAAAAATATTAAAAAATTAAATGAGCAGTTAGTTCCTCTTCTAAGAAGGAAGGTGGCTCCTAGAGTGAGAGAGCAAAGGTATCATCAAGAGTGCTTTGGAGATGTGAGATGGGAAGGTACTTTCACATATCTGCACCAAAGTTTTATAAAGGTAGCAACGGAAAAGAGTTTCTGCTATTGATGAAATCTTTCAACAGTGAAAGGCGAGCTACTGGGGAGATGAATTGTTTCTTGGTGTTGTAGTCCTGTTGGTGCAAACTTTCTGAAAAGCACGCTGGTTTTATACTTGCCTGCAGTGCCTTTTAAACTCCAGACTCCTCCAGGGGTGACCTCAAAATTAGAAAAGGAAATAAAATATGCTTTATCATCTTTGTTTTGTCAGGTTTTTGATTCAATAAATTGGTTCATCATTCTTTTATTTAAGGAAAGAAACAAAACCTGGGAAATTGCAAGATAAAAAATAATAATAAAAAAAATTTGCTGAAAACTAAGTGTAGTTGCTAAGTGCAACCATGCACTAATTTGCTGCCTCATATTTAAATCCCAAATGCTTAATGTCAGGGGAATTAATGGCTAAAGATATCATAATGCTTATGCTGAATACATTATAGATGTAAGAGGATTATTCTGATCAAACAGATGGAAATGCATATTTCATCACACTACTACAGCCTTAACTCTGGCCCAAAATAAACAATGTTTTTCCATGAGTGATTTCAGTATGTAAACAGAGCATAGCACACAACCCTGCAGAAAAAGAAACAGTTATGGCTGAGATTTTCAAAAGCAGCGAATGTATCTGAACAACTGTTTGACTCCCTGGTCTTTGTAAAATCCTTCCTAAAACTCTAATCTTTGTACACAGCTAACATGTCTGAAAGAAGAGGTAGCTCTGAAATTTATCAATTCATAACATTGCTTTTCTCTTAAAATCTCTAGGCTCACTTCAGCTGCAGTTGGCATTTTGTACAGACTAATAAAGTACTAATTTTTTTTTCCTCTTGCTGAGGTAGACTTAACATTTGAATGTATAAGGCATACAGAGGGTTCCCTGAACTAGGACTGAGGTGCTGTTTCTGGTTACCCAAGGTAACTCTGTTTATATATTATTAATTGCTCCTGATCCTGTACTGGTTTTCCCTTTTCCAAATGGTAACTTGCTTAATTTCTAATAAAATGTTTGAACATAAAACTGTAAAGGAAAAGATATTTTAGGGCAAAGTCAGAGGAGCACAGCTTGAAGTTACTACTTGATTTGTATGTGATCTTACAAAAACACATGTTGAGGCTTGGAGAGTCATTTTACAATGCATAAAATAAACTTTGTCCCACCCTTTATTAAATTAATATAACTATCCCCAGGTTCATAAGAGAATCATTAGAAACCTCTGGACTTTTTTGCCCAATGCCATTACCCTCTGCACATTCCTTTCTGTTGGGCTAATCCAACACCCACACAAGTCATTGGGAAGGATTTTATAAGCTTCTGTGGATGCTGAAGCATCTTAGGGATTCAGGACAGGAAACCCACCTGACATTATTGAAGAGATACCCCTTCTGTCTCTCTACCTCCAAAAAATAAAATTCAATTCCTTTTTAAAAAAGGTCTCTCTCACAGGAGAATTGCTGGAGTTGCACACTCTACTTTCACTTTTAATGCAGAAGTTGATAATAAAAGTCACTTCTCACACTGAAATTCAGACATGCATGGGTGACCTCTAAAGTAATTACTGATTTCATTTTCCCTACCACCATTTTAAGAATTCATCTCAGTTCTTGTCATGCTTATGTTTTTTCATAATATTTAGTTGATTGGGTTTTTTTCTACAATGGCCTGGATTTTTCTACTGTCTCCAATGGGGTATTCCAAGTGGAAGACTCCACAATAAAGTTCAACCTCACTGAAAACCCTTCTAAGATAACTTCTGAATTGAATCAAAATAGCCAAGTACAGTAATGCCTGTACTTATTTTTCCAGAAGGGAAAAGGAATATATATAAGCATACCTGAATTTATATCTGTCTATCCACGTGTTTCAGACATCCTCCTCAGCATGAAATTCATGACTCTAAGTAAGCAGTGGCAGTACACAAGTTATTACAGTCTGAGTATCATGCACCAGTTCCATAAGATACAAGAACGTACTAGATGGAACTCAGCCCTTCAAAATTCTATGTTTTTCTGATCTATTTTAATTTTGTTTTCTAGTTTATGAACCTTCAAGTCATTTTCCAAGTGTTTCACCGCTTCATCTCAGCTTTCTTGGTGGGGAAAAAAAAAGACTTGTGAAAGGAAATGTTGACATAAATGGACATGGAGAGGATGTTCTTGTAGGGCACAACTTTTCTGGCACGTCCTCAAAAACTCAGACAGGGCCACATATTGAGGAATATTATTTCATGGGACCTTATCTATTAACTAGTTTTAAATCTGTATATAGATGCAGAGCTCCCTTGATTCTATAAGCTGGTATCTTCAGAAAAAAAAAGCACCAAAATAAGAGCAAGAATATAGCTAAAAGAGTCAATACTGATATTCAAATACCATTTACAGGCATTTACAGTAGTTCCTATACCTTCAGTATCTAGAGTTCACTTTTTACAACCAACATGTATTAAAAGTTTAGATAATGCCAGCTGCATAGGAAATAGTAAACAGGAAAAAAAAAAAGAAAAAGAAAAAGACCTGTGAAGACAATGTGTCCATACTGAAGACCTTTCCTCATCTATGGTTTCATAGATGGGGAATTTGTTCACTATCTTTTCCATTGTCGGTAAAGGGACCCTCACTTGCACTAGACACTTTGTCGTTAGATACTGAAGTTAGTTTAAATGTCAGTATCCCAGAGCTGAAATCTTACTCCCAGCCTTATTCACAAAGCCTTGCAAGAGGATCCAGAGGTAGGAATGGACTATCTTCTTCCTAATTTAATGAATTGGCATTATTCAACCGTTCTGGTTGAAAGTCAGAACATCTAAGCTGGTAATATAAAGTTAATCATCCGACATGTGGCTATTGAACAGATTTGGCTAAGTCTCAGCTTGAGTTCAGTAACAGCTTTTTGATTATTCAGGTCCAACTGCAAAGAAGTCATTGCATTATCAATGTTACTGCTTCCTCGTTCCTGTGGGTTTTGAAAACTATTCCTAGAGCAAATGAGAGAGGAAAGTGTGCATTGAAGTCACTCTTCTGTCTCTGCTGGAAAAGAACGCACATGTAATTTCCTGTAATGAAGGAATAATATTCTGTACACAGTGGCCTAATTACAACTTAGAAAAACACTTTGCCAATACTTCTTCATAAACATGTGGGTGAGGATAAGAATGAGGCAGGGAAGAGAAAAGTTAGTTCTTGAATTAACATTCAGGAATGTAACAATTTTTTTATGCAACACTAAAGTAATTATTATATGTGATATTAAAAAGAATGGATGGAATTAATTAGATATCTTTTAATACTACAGTAATAATAAGTTCTTAAGTTCTTGCAGCCAGCTGAACCGACGAATATGTACAAAACTCAGTTTTCTTAGGAGAACTATCATCATTGTGGATCAGATGAACAGTTTGTCTAATGCAGTATCTTGCCTCCAGCCATGGCCACTGCCAGCTAGTTCAGAGACAAGTACCAAATCACCATAACAGACAACTGTGGATTTCTAGTTGAGGACATGTATCAAGGAGATTCACTGCTGTCTTGAAGATAAGGCTGGCTGTACTTAAATCTTTATCCTACATGGTGTAAATGCACTTTTTTCTCCTCTTATCCTTTCAGAATTAGGTTATGCTCCCAGTGGCAGTTTTGCTTTATGGCAGGTAGCATTACAGTCTGCTTCATAAATAAACAATTGAACAACTCCCTGAAAGAATTCGGAGAAATACGTGTTAACTGATTGTTGATGCTGCCGACCAGTTATGCTCCCAGCCAGTAGTCAAAAGTCATGTCATGTCTTTCTATTAATTAACTTTGTAAGTGGAACCGGTCGCTGCAATTCATTTTGCTTTCAGGCATGTGTGCCCTCGCGGTAGAAGATGCTCTATACTGTGCCATGTGCCAGCATATAAAGGGACTGCCCTTAAAGACCAGCCCCCATATTTTAGAAGTTGTCCTCTGTACTGAAACACCAAGGCTATAAGCGTCTGTCAGGTAAGGAAAATAGAAATACCATCTACTTCCTAGGAAGTCTTCAATTTCCAAAGAAACTCAGGCCCTCTACAGACCGGATTGGTTTAGAAAGTGTTTATTCCCACAGCTTCACACCGGAGTCAGCATTCATCCCTTCGCAAAATGAAACTCCAGCTAGTTTTCTCCATCTGTTACATTACCATTTTTCGGTCCTTCATTTGTTACCATTTTCTGTATTTACTCCCAGCCGTGCCTAAATTGTTTCAGCGCTGTGAGACTGATAACAAGAAGCCAGAGTAACATTTGGGGATTTTCTTTCTCTCCCTCTGCAAGACCCAGAAACTCTTCCACCAGAAACAGAACAATGGGAATTTTTAAGCTATTGTTCCCATTTCTTTGTATCTTCTACAGGGAGGGGAAGAAGGGTGAAGAATAGGGAGGTGGAGAAACTGGGAAATGTTTGATGATTAGCTGGGATGAGACAGGCGAGAGGTGTGGTTATTGTGAGATGAATCATACCCCGGGGGGTTCAGGAGGCTTCATGTATGCTTAATGCTTCTAATTCTCCTGGGCTGTAATTATCTCAGGATAGGTAAAAGAGCTATTTTTAGAAATGTCAATTTTCTTGATTTATTGAAATTTAAGAGCTCAGGCAGCAGACTCAGGGAGTGGGATTTAGCGGCCCTGTAAAGGTTGAGACACCAGCTATTTCACAGTAATAATCTGAGAGGAAGGAAACTCTAGATTTCTCCATCCCAGGAAGGCCAGCAGACCTTTTGAGACATTGATTTATGCCTAGTAAGTAGCTCTGCTTTCCTTTTCTCTGTTCTGTGTATTTTCTTCATTTGCCTTTCTGCAACCGACTCTTTAACCCTTTTTGCCTGTACTGTCCCCAGTGCCTCACTTGGAAGGATCCCCTGGTCCTTCTTCAGCTGTGGCTTTATTTTGCCCTGTTCCCATACCTCCCCAGACTGCTTCAAAACAAGCTTGTACCTTTAATCAAATCCCCTTCTGTGTCTTTTCCATCTGTTTGCTTATTATTTGCATCCTCTGTGTTTTCACCATCCCCAAAACAATTGCTTCCTTGAGCATTTTCATGTTTGGCACCAGACCGGGGTTGAGGTTGTATGGAAAGCAAACAGTAAGGACAGGCGAAGGAATCTCAGCAGAGAGAGCTGCTGTAACCTGTGGAAGTCATGAACAACGCTCTGCTGTGCACAGCTTGCACTGCACTTAGACCCTCAGCCTGTCCTGCTGCTAAAAAGCATTATTACATGATATATTTACTGAATTTCCCTTTATGTCCTGAAAAAGATCTACTTCTTCCCAGAATAAACACACACATACATAAAAAAAAAGGTAATCCTGTACATTAAGTGTTGGAATTACAGACTAAGAGAACAAAATCTCTATCCAGCAAATCATGCAGCTGCTATCTGTGTCACCATGTGCTGTTGAAAAGAGGTCTCTCTCTATTCTTGGTTATACACAGCTGCTTGATTTAAGGTGCAGGTTCCACAGCAGAGAAGAATATATATAGCATTAGTCATTTGTTTCAGGTGCAATTAACTTATTGTTCTGTCTGGGTTCCCTGCTGAGTATTTATTCACAGTGTGATCTTGAGCAAATCAGTCAGGGTCCTGATTCAACAAACATTTACGTACATTTACTGTCATGGTTTAACCCCAGCCGGCAGCTAACCCCCAGGCAGCCGCTCGCTCACTCCCCCCTGGTGGGATGAGGGAGAGAATCGGAAGAGTAAAAATGAGAAAACTCATGGGTTGAGATAAAGACAGTTTAATAGGGGAAGCAAAAGCTACGTGTGCAAGCAAAGCAAAACCAGGAATCCATTCCCCAGTTCCCATGGGCAGCAGGAGTTCAGCCATCCCCAGGACAGCAGGGCTCCATCACGCCTAACGGGACTTGGGAAGACAAACGCCATCGCTCCCAACGTCCCCCCTTCCTTCTTCTTCTTCCCCAGCTTTATCTGCCGACCATGACGTCCTATGGTCTGGGATATCCCTGGGGTCAGTCGGGGTCGGCTGTCCCGGCTGTGTCCCCCCCAACTCCTTGTGCCCCCCCAGCCTCCTCGCTGGTGGGGTGGGGGGAGAAGCAGAAAAGCCCTTGGCTCTGGGTAAGCCCTGCTCAGCAGGAACGAAAACATCCCTGGGTTATCAGCACTGTTTTCAGCCCAAATCCAAACCATAGCCCTATACTAGCTACTGTGAAGAAAATTAACTCTATCCCAGCCCAAACCAGCAAACTCGTCAAGGAAGGTCTAATCACACACTTAGGTGTTTTGCCAAAGTCATAAGCCCAAGAAAGTTGCATAATACAGCATCTTTTGAAATTTTTTTCAGCATAACTTCATTAAAACCACTGGAGTTGTTCTGGATATGTGCCAGGTTAACAATGACCAGAATTTGAAAACTGTTGGTTGCCTTTTCATTTACCAGGAAAAATCAGAGGATTCTATCAGTTAATACTGTTATACCAGTGTTTACTCAAGTTTGCATATACACTGCTAAACATTTTTCTTTCATCTTTTAATCCCACCCTTCCCCAAATCCTTTTTTGTTAGCAATATAAACAACAGGTGGTCCCTTTTAAAACTAAATTAATACTCTTTGATGAAAAATATGCATGAGAGACTTATGCATCTCCCTTAGATCTTAAGAATGGGTATCTGTGCCTTTATTTTAAGTTCTGGTGGTCAGAGTCAAGTTTGAAATAGGTGCTCTGTGGGATATAGTGTCTGTAGTATTTGGGAATTCACTATCCCAAGGGAGAAAATATTATCTCATCAGATAGAATAGCAGAGTGTTTCCTCCTTTTAATGATTTTGCTTTACAATTTGGCTATTGTAACCCAATGTTAAATGCCAAGCAAACCCCAGTTCATTATACTAATATAAGTCTGTGTATTATTTTGATAAAAGAACTTGTGTGAGCTGTTTTCTTCAGGCAGAAACCCACTGCAGCTAGTGCTGTGAGAAGGAGATGATAAAAATGTTTGAGTCTTAATGACCTACTGTACCATATCTTACGCATCACGTAGCAGAGCAGCTAAAGGCATTCACGTGATGTGCCCCTCTGCTGATTTGAATAGCTCCTGGGAACCCACTTCAATGTCGTTTGCAAGTTTGCCAAGCAGACCTTTATTGATCAGAATGTCAATTATGGCTTCTCATATGCTTACATTAATTACCCTGTCCATGAGAGTGTGGCAGAATGAAGGCTATCATGGCTGATATTAGACTGTCAGACTATGAATTTGTAGCTCCTTGAGAGCACAGAGAGAATCATTTCAAGGATAAAAACACACTGAAGATTTTGCACACAGCAGCTATATGTCATGTTCTGATGTCCAAGCTCTTTCTAATATTTTCCCTTTCAGAATAACAAAAGTCCTCAGGCCTCATTAAAGAAATCATAGCCTGCTCTCATGTGAAAATCAAAAAAAAATTAACTCAGAGAGCTCAGAAAGGGAATTAGCTTTATATGAATTAGAAGGTCATGCAGGTAAAATATGATACTGAAAGTGTTACCCATTTTGATGTACAGAGGAAAAGTTGTGTTCTGGCATAAAATCTTAAATTCCAAACCAGGTTCCTTTAAAGAGATGCTGTCAGTTTGGTTTTGTTTTTCTACTATTTAATGATATAGTAGTTCTTGGGATGTTTCCCTCCTAAATGAATAAAGGAAAAATAAACCTAACAATGAGTTTAGCAAGTGTATTTCATGCATCTGACTAAACTTTTTAATTAAGTTAGATTTATTCTTTCCCTTGCCTAGCTCCAATCCAGTAAATAATCACAAGCATGTGTACAAACCGCACCAACTCTGAATGGTTAGCATGCGAGGAGCCCTGCTGACACAACAGGGCTTCTTTCTTGCTTTAAAATAAAAATGCGGTGAGTGTTGTAGATTCAGGTCCTGTTCTGTGAATGTCTTGGGCAATGCATGGAAAACTGGCAGGACAGCAATAACAGGGAGGAATGTGCAGCACCTCAAAGCTACTTTTGACTCATAATTTATTTAAAATTGCCCCCTTAAATATGCAGCTCAATCTAATTTTTCATAATCCTATTGGAAATGCAGTACTTTGTCGATCTGTGCATGTTAGATTACTAAAGCATTAGAGACAAGCTGCTGAGGAAGTTTGTAAGTCCACTTTGTAAACTATTTATTACCCAGGTTGTAAACATAATGTGGATTTTGTTACCGATTAAAAAACCTGCAAATTTAAGAAACAGATTTGTCCCCAAACTAAATTCTTCAGAGCTCTCCATGAATTACAAATATAATTATATGTTGGTCAAATCAAATATTCATTAAATTGGAAATTAACTGTATTTTAAAAGATTTAATGTGAACTTATACACTAGGAAGTATTGGAACCTCTCCAACAGTCCATGTCCTTTTCACACGGTATATCTGGAACAAGGTTTCATACCCCCTTGCACAGAGCCAGACATTGAAATAATAACCTTTTTTCTCAGAAGGTAACACCGATTCTTTCAGGTATTTTATGTTAGATATGTCTCTGCCTTTCCTGTTGTGTGTGTTCTGTATATTGTCCAAAGCGGAGAAAACCTCCACATCCCTACCACGGTGAAGATGCTAGAGAGAAGAGGAAGAGAGAATATCAAGTTGTGGTTTCTGCTCTAATTGAGTATATTTTAGCTATTTTAGGGAAAGTGGGTGTCTGAATCAGGCACACTGTTCTCTGAGGGAGGAGAAAAAGTTACCTTTAGTTATTTCCAAAATCATTCTAATAAACGTTTCACTTCAGTAGAGTACAGTAGACTTTGAGAAAAATAAGTGTGGTGTTGATTGAATAAGATGTATAAGAAATTCTGCTTGGAGTGACTTAAAATGTCTGCTGCATTAAACCATTCAAATAACATTTTATAGTGGCAATGCTAAAAAAAAAGCCCAACAACCCTTTTATAGCAGCAAGAATGAGGTACTATAAAGAGTGTACCTTGTGCAACCACAAAATTGCCTTTGTCTCCTTGCTCTTTCTGTGCTCTTGAGTTTATAAAGCTTATAGGACAAGCTCAAGGAAAGATTTCTCCTGCTTTGTAAGGAAGGGGTAGGAACTAACAGGAGTAAGATATATTTGGGGGGTGGGTGGGGGGGGAACCCTGAACCCCAACAGAACAAAACAAAACAAAACAACAAAAAATCCCACATTAAACCTCTCATGTTTGTCATAAAAAAGGGAGTGCAGTATCATAGGTCCCGAACTATCTCCCTGAGCACGGTCTGCCTTTCTGGGCTTTTATTTGCTATATACTGTTCAAAGCAATTTTTCCAGGAGGTTGTCTCCAAGCAGAAATAACATAGCAAGATGAGCAGCTTTAGGGGATCCAGAGGAATAGTTCACATGAAGGCTGCATAGTCATAATACTAAATCAGCACATTTCCATACTTGTCATACTCTTTGCCGTATCCTCTTTTGGGGGCAACTTGTGCTGAACGGGGACATGCATTAGAATATAGATAATGGGCATCTAGAAGAGGTATTCTCAAGGTGACTTGTGATTCTCGTAGATACTTTCCAGATCCTGTTCAGTTTTATCACAGTACTTACAAAAGGTCAGTACCATTATCAGAAATAATGCTTCAGTTATGATTTCATGCACCATCTCCTCAAAACTGCTCCATATTCCCTCTTTTAAGGGATCTGTTAAGCCATCTTTGGTAAGGGTGGCATAGTGGTTTCCTGGGTCACCTTGAACCAACTACTTTAAAACTTCATAAAATAGGAATAGTAGCACCTCTCTATTTTAGAGGGCTAATGTGGATGAATAAATCAAAGGCCTTCAGTAGATATTTAATGACCATGTGTCATTATAAGAGTCACAGCTTCTCAGGAAACAGGTGGTTGCTTGTGATTTATATAGTTAACTCTAAATGAGTAAAGACCTGTTCAAAAGAGCATCAAAAGACGCTCTTAAGAATGAAGGGGCTTTATGTACATATTGCTTTTTCTTTTGTACAGTTACTGTCTTATAAGGGCATTAGGAAGATAGATTCATTAATGTATGTTAGACTGAGGTGCTATGGTGATGAGCATCAGAGAAGTACCATTGAAACAATTAATGGTTTCTTACTCGGTCCAGGCTTTGAATAATGGCATTAATTAGGGTAGGGAGAGTCATACTGAAATTAAGTTGAACAGCAATTTTTTTTCCCAAATTGTAAAGCACATGGCAGGGGGAGGGGGAGGGAAGTTGAAAATAACCTGTTCTGGAAAAAAATTCCACACTGTTGGAGAAACCCTGGAATGTCTATGTCTGTTTTTCTTTGTTCTCTATTTATACATGTGTAGAGGAAGGATTCATTATCCCAATCTTTACTGTCATCATAAATCTCCACACAAACCCACCTAATTATATAACATTTTTGACATTTTTCCTTTATGTGCATGTGTTCCTTGTTATCCTATCCGAATTTCTCCAATGTTTGTAAAGAAGTCAAGTGAATAGAGAATGAAAGGGCAAATTTGTAAACCAGAGCACATCTGGATCTGCCCAGAGGAAGTGGAAACACCTGAGTGGTCACCTCCAGATTCACTGGGTAATGGGTAAATTTGCGTATTTCTTGTCCAGATAAACTTGTATTTCAGAGGAATATTTTCACAATTGCTAATACACACACATAAGCACACAGACACAGAATTATAGGACAAATTTTCTTATTTATGTCCATGAGAATGTAGATTTACACACATACTTTATATATAATGTGTGTGAAAGTGCATGCACTCATGCATCAAATAGAAGCTGTATTTTTATAATATTCGTAAAAGTATTTCTCAGAATGAAATCTAAAAATCAATTACATGCAGTAATAAGAATTACCTCAGCTTTTAGCAAAAATATTAAATTATTATATCTAGACAATTTTTTTCAAAGAAATATTTTACAAATGAGATTAATCCAGATTTTCTTTAGTTTTCTCCAGGAGTGCACTCCACTCCTGCTCTACAAGCACATTGTTCAAGTCCATTGTTGTACAAAAAAAATTACATTTCTGTGGGCAAAGGAATGAGAGGCTCCTCTTTAAATTTGATACTATCATTTGGGCACAAACCAGTTGTCAATTAGCGACATCTTGTTTTCTATAAGTGACCCTAGCACATTTATTGTTTCTATTTCATAATTACATCTCTCAGAGTCTGTAATCAAACCATGCACTATGCTGGAGAAGGCTGTACGAAAAGAGAATATAGGAAGGTATAAACAACAGTCACTCGTGTTTTACAAAATGACTAGTGGAAACCCGCCCCTGAAGACGTGCTCCTTAAGACCTGTCTGTTATTCCCAAACTTATTAGTCATTCTACAAGAAAACACAGCTTCTTCCTGCCAGCCTTCCCTCACCTACTTTAAGACCCCTGGGAAGACTCTACACTGCAAAAACCCATGGAATATTCTTGATTTGGAGAACAGCTCTTTTCGTTGTCTGTAGCTGAACTGTCACAACCACTAATCTGTTCTGAAAATCTGTCAGACCTAAAAAGTTTGGTCGCCCATTAATAACCTTCAGAGCTACGCAATCTCCTCTGCAATACATGCGTTAATGATGGATGAAGCACCCAAAGAAGAAACTAGAGAGCATCAGAGTAGGAAACAAGCAGGCTGGTGTTGCCCTTACAGTATTTGATTGATTTAGAGCATGTGTGGGAGCCGAGTCAAGGCTCTGCTGAGGTTTGACTAGAGTTGCCAAGGCAGTTGGTACCGCGAGAAAAGGTCAGAGGAGTTAGACATAGCTGGATTGTTCACAGATGGCTGATGCTGTCAGTTTTATTTGAAATAATCCATACTTGAGTTTCAGGGATGAATCAGTCAGATTCCACTGCTGAGAGGACAGACTGCTAACATATTTTATTTTACTAATGCTTGTGGTTCTCTTGGAAGCTCTCTACATGGGCATACAAAGTACCAGGAGCAAACAGGGACTAAACCTGTAGTTTTACCAAATCTGTTTGACTAAGAGCAGAATTGCTGTGCAGGAATTGAAGAAACATCACTCATGGCATGGAGCCTCTGCTTTTTGTCATGTCTTCATTTACAGGTCTGGCAGAGAGCAGGTTCTGTGTCACTATGCTTTTTACGACTTATATTTGGTAGGAATGGACCCATACTTTTACTCACCTGTACTTGCTGTGCCATTATTTCTACATAATGTGTCTTAATTTAGCATTCAAATACAGAATGAGCTTTGTAATCATTTCTCCATTTACACTAGCCATTCCTTACCATAAACATTATGAATAGCTGCACCAGGTAGAATTAGCTGGTCAAATGTTTTCCCGCCTTTTTTTAAAGGAGAACCAAGTTTTCAATTTCCTGGAGGTTTTGCAGTAATCAAGCACTGTGTAGAAAATGAAGGTTCAAACCTGAAATACTTTGATTGAGGGCAAAATATTTCTATTTTAAACCGTTGCCTCGCCTCCTGACAGGAGCTAAAGTTCTGCTACCACAAATCCCTAATCTTTCTTTAGGCTGTCATAAAAAAAGTGTGGGAAAACTTCCTCTTTATCTCTTCTAGAGGGAAGACTTTCAGCCAAGGCTGCATGGAAAATAAGTGTTTGGCAATATCTTGATGTCTGACCCATAATGGTCAAAGAATTACATCCTATATGCTCTCAGTATGAACACTCCAATAATTAGAAATGTGTCTCTCAGCATAAATCCTTCTCTGTGTTTCAAGTGTATTTCAAAGTTAAGACGCTCTTTCTCTCTGGCAAAACCAACACTGGCTTTACTGGGCAAGCTGGTGATTTTCTGAGCTGACAACTCTCTTCCAGTTTCTGTCCTATAGCTGGTAATGAGATCATGACCAGTTTTATGGGTGTAATCATTTATTTGGCTACACTTTATTATCTTCATCAAGTAGTGGCTTTCTTGAGAGCACTTCTCTTTGTGAAAGATGCTTACAGAAAATAGTAAATGAGTACTTTACCATAGAAATCTTTACAAATGCATTGAGAAGCAGTCAAGGTGTTTCAGTGAGGAGACAAGTATTGGTGCTTTTCCAACAATACAGAAAAGCCTTTAATGAAACTTCAGAAGTCCTCATTTACCTGAAAAAATGACCAGAGTTTCTTTTTTCATGTTGGAATAAATTTTCTCTGGACCAAAGTGCTTTTAAGATATGGGCACTGTTAACACTTTGACATCCTCTCTAGTCTCACAGTTAGCCACGTTCGGGGTTAGTCGAATAGTTATTGAGGACAATGGAACGAGTTGTCCCGGACTGTCCTTCCTAACCCTCACATGTCTCATCCTCTTGAATAAGGTCTCGGGTACAGAGGAAGTTCTGAATACCAGGAATTTATATCTTTATCTTCTGAACAGAAATGAAGAAAGAACAGATTATTTTTGAGAGAACTGCCAGCAAGATAAGATGGCATTTAGTTTGCCAGAGACTTTAGAATTACTCTACAGCCAAGAACCTGCTTAACTAGTGGCCTGTGATAGTATTCATATTTTCTATTCTTTTTCCAACTTAGTGGCACCGGTGCCAGGCTGAAGATATTGGTAGCAGTGCAGGATCTTCTAGAAGACTTTCACAGTGATCATAAATGAACTTCAGTCATAGGGCACTTGACTCAAAAAATTGCCATGTGGACCATGTTCACAGTTTGTTGCCTTCATTAAAGTAACTGGAATTTGATGTGGTACTGTGAGTGTGAAAGGTTTCCATTTTCAAATGTATTAAATACCCCTGAAGGCTCCGGCCTTTCTTTACAGGCGTCATTCAAGGCTGATGTTTCAATAAGTGAGGACACCTATTTGGACGTCCTTTATCTGTGTGTACTCAGTATCCCAAAGATCTGTAATGATCTCATGTGCAAATAATTTCCTGCCCGCAGAACAGAACTGAGCAGACTGAGGTAGTTTAGGTGTAATATTAATAACTTGTCTTAGCACTGATAAATAAAACTTGCCCTAGGAAAATGATTATCGGAAGCTTGCTCTCATAGATGAGTTTTGAGCCCTAAGACATTCATGTCTGAATGGTGACACTTCCTATGACAACTGCCCCACAGAGATGGCAACAGATGGGCCTTCACCAGAGGCGTGTAGTTATCTTGGTGATGTCCAAGATACTTAACAACATAAGGAAATGTTCTTGGAAACACAATTAAATGGTAACCCAAAAGTTAATGTTTTAAGGAAGGCAGGTACCTAAATTACATATTAAAAAGGACATCAGCAAGCACATGGTTAAAGTTTTCATCTACAGTAATGCTGTAATTTGCTTGGGGTTTGAAAGATCAGTCTCCCACTTCCCAAAGAAAGTCCCGACAGATCTTTTTTTGAAACTGATATATGCCCGAAAAAAAATAATTGCAAAACCAACATCCTGCTTTCTACAAATCAATCTGTTCCATTGACATGCATAGTTTCAGCAAAAAAAACCCAAACAGTTTAGCTGCATTCAGTGCCCAAATTTTCCTGTTTGTAAGCTTCAGTGCTGTTTTCAGTCTCATTCAGAGAGATGCATCTGGTTGCTTTTCTATTACTTGTTTGATGTGTCCTATGCTTTAAGTGCTTGAAGATATGAGCATTTCACATTCGCTTGTTTGATGACCTTCAGTATTTCAACCTTATGGTTGCCATCATCTTTAAGAATGTGTGAGTATCAGGACACACGAGCTAAAAAGCATTTCAGTACAATGCAAGATAAATTCAGCAAATAGGTAACAAGAACTTTACACTATATGATTTGAATTCACAAATAAAAGTCAAATAAAAAACGTTAATCTATGGTACTCTAAAGCTGCTCACCATGTTTCAGGGTTACCCATGCTTAATAAAAATACTTATTGTAGTGCAGCTGTAGAAAGCATTATCGAGTAAGAGGATGTCAGTTCAAGAAAAGATTTCAGGGAAACAAGGTGCTTTATTTCTGTGAAATGAATCCTTAAGCTCACCATTAAAGCCTACAGATAGAAAGAAGTCTTTTATCAACAGAGGACATTACATGGTTATTTGAAATCTAGAATCTCTTTTTAATAGAAGTAAAAGATAAGTTATTTAAAAGAAAACCACCCTCTCCTCCACCCCTCTTTTTTTTTTTTTTTTTTTTTTCTTTTGAGAAGGACTTTTTGCAAAGGAGCTTATTCACAAAATGTGAACAATAATATACTGAAAGACTGTAACTTTTAAACATTTCAGAGGAGGTTGTAATCAGAACTATGCAGGATGCATATTTCAATATGAAGTTTCTATGTACGCTTTACAAGTGGAAAGAAAACCACTGTTACTTCATCTTTGTGTTGCAATTCCCTCTATTCTCTGTCATAGGGATTTTGAGAGTCTGAACAGCTCTTTAGGGAATCTGCTTTTTACATCTCAAGCGGCAAATATATCCTTTTATGTATCAAGATCTATTGGAAGGTCCCCCATCTGGTGTGCAGTTGTGAATAAGCTGACAACCATCACAGAAATATTTCCTACAACCTAATCAGCAAATGAAGAAATCCAAACAAGTTCGGGTTACATTTTTTTATGCACAGAGAGAACATACTACTTATAAAAGGCTTATTGGTTTTAAACAGTGAAGCTCAGGGTTATTTCAAAGTCCTCATTGTACAAACCTGGAGGCTGATTTACTGTTTTCATTAACTGCAGAGGGAATTAGGAAACTAGCTGGTTAACCCCTCGGTGACATCGAATCTCTAGGTTACACGACATCCAGTCTACACTCAACTCCTTGTGGCCATCTACTTTAACTTGATAGAGGATAAATACCTGGGTTAAAGCCTGGTTCTTGCAGCGGAGTCTGACCTGCCCACAATGAGGTGTTCATCCAGCAGTCCTTTGGGTGCCTCAGCTACTGGCACTTCAAGGTGTCTCCAGTCATGATTGCACCCTTTTTTCCTGCAGAGTATTTTGGGTCCAAGCCATAATCTCCCAGCTGGATATACACTGTCCTTTGTTTCCCAGTGTATTTCTTTACACAAACCTTATAATCAAGTTTCCTTGGACTGTGATCATTAAGCTCGGCAGTTTAGATTGTCTCGTGACAGCAACCAAGCGTCCTTCATGTTCTACTGTCCCACTGTTTTTTTGTGTTACCCATTCACTTAATCAGAAATATCTTTATATTGTCACCTAAATCAAGACTAGGAATATTAAATAGCAGTGGAACAAGAATGCTATTATTGGGTGACCTTGTGTAATGAGTTCTTCTTGCACAAAATTAACAATTGCATTTTGCAATCTGTTAGTAAAGCAGATTTAATCCCTCTATCATAGGACTTAATCCATCCATCTTGCATGAAATCTAACTTTTAATCATGGTCCCATGTGATCCTCTGCTAATTTTTTTCATATAAATTCAACTATACTGTACCTACCAGACTTGTACATTTTATTTTATTTTATCTTATTTTAAATAAACTTGATAAACTCTCCTTCCAGAATCCAGGTGCTTCTGGTCTGCAGCTCTTTTTGAATATTAGTAGCATAAATGGAACTGCTGGATGCAAATGAGCCTTGCCGTATAACTTTGAAAATGTGTTCATAGTTGTTGGTTTAGGTGATCTAATCCAACAATAGTTTATTTAGCTGATTACTGTGAATGAAACCCTTTGGATAATCTGCCACCATTTGTAGACCTTAATCTTATCTGAACCTCTGTCTTGGTTTTCTTTTGAAAAATTAAAAATAAAGAAGATTGCCCTTTATAACTGTAAATGGGAAACAAGCATTTTCAGTTTCCTTCCCTCCAAGCTTTAATTTCAATTTTCAGATTACTCCTTTTTCTGAGTAGCATGGTAATTGGAATAAGATTAAACAGTACTCAATACTTTCTCCAAATCTATTTTACTTCTCTCTCTTTTCTGTCTCCTCTTCTCTCCTCTCTCTTTCTCTTTTCAGTTCCTATTGGCGATATCAACATCCTATCTATCTTTGTAACCCATCAGTGGGGACCTGCTGCTGCTCCTCTCCCATTCTCAGAGGTTCAATATGACTTTTTCTCCTTCTGCTCATGGTTTGACATACCAGCTGATACAAGCCTAAATACCTATTTGCCAGTGCTTATCCACTGTCCTTGTATCAGTGCCTCCAAAACTGCCTGCCAGGTATTTCTTCTCATTTGAGTACTGTGGCATTCACAGTGGGTCAGAGAAAGGACACACGGGTTTTTAATACCAGTAGAAGAACCAGCTAGGTTATTTCCATGTTATGTTTGCAATGACTGGATTTCAAAAATGCTTTGCAAGCTTTAGAAGATTGAGATAAATTATACAAACAAAATAGGTATACCACTACTGATTTTAACCTTGTTAGTGCTGGCTGGAATCCATGCCCTCTATGCAGGGCCATAACATTCACCTGGAGTTGTCAAGCTTATTGGGCACAAAGCACCATTTTTTATAATTCTAAGCTTTCTGATTTAGTAAATACATGAACTAGTGGTGTGGGAACTCGTATTGGTTTTGTTTCTTGCCTGCCTTTAGTTACTAAGAAATAATCCCATCTTTTAAAGGTTGGTTGGATTTTTCTTTGTTTGTTTGTTTTTCCAGTTAATAGATTTATGTGTATTAAAGTGTTTTAGTGGAGGTATTACATGTCTTCACACCTACACACTTCTCTATAATATGAGAAAATTCTTGGTTGATTCTAGTAGTAAATGCAGCCATCGTGCATGGCAAGGAGAACCTGTCCAGGATGTGTTCATTGTGTGGCTTGAAGAATGGGCACCACATTACCCTATTGCTATGTGGTTTGCACTTGAATTTTGAGGTTTTGGGTGCCAGGAATGCTGTTACATTACACATTTTTATAAGTAGCAGTCCTGCTCCATGCTTAAGATTACTAGGTGTTTCCACCATACTAAGTAATAGATACTTTATATTAATATCATCATTTTATGTTCCTTAAAGACAGAAAAAAATACGTTGCAGAAAGTTACCATAAAACATATAACAATGGTAAGAAATACAGCCAGTTTTGCTCAGTGAAAATTCAGTAACTGCAAACTGTCTGTTCCTATTATTTGTATTTCATATACTTACTGTAAGTTCTCAGTTTATAAAATCTTCTACATGTACAGAAACTCTTTCCAGATACAACAAAACTATTTGTATAACAAGTTACAGATGTCATAGAGACGCAATGCAATCCAGAGGAACAAAAGAAGAATGTGGATAGCTGTGTAGATCTGCCTAGAAATAAAACTTCAGAGCCTATAAAGGTCACAGCGTCTCTGTAATTTTCTGGGCTGGAAGGATTGTGCCATTTCACCCATTTTTGTGTTGTGCCCCTGCGAGGGTCATTCCTTGTCATCAGAAGAGTCCCGATAGCCACATGGCCCTGAGAAGCCACACGTGTATCTCCATAAAAACTGATGAATCAGCAGGACCCTCCAGTCTGAATCCTGCACAACTCCAGTGAGAAAATTTGTAGAAACATTGAGATCAGATTCATTTCAGAGGAGCAGGCTGGGAGAAGGTTTCTGACATGTAGTCAAGGTAAATCCACTTCACAAAGTTATTGGATTAGCCTTTCTTGAAGTTTAATTAAATTGGTTTTCCCTCTATTAACTGTTATAACTAGGAAATGGCAGATGAGAATGGAACTTCATCTCATTACAGTTTAATAAGTTAAATCTCTTCTTGTGTCTCTAATGCTAAGAAATATGCATTATTTTATGTTAATCATGCAAGTGGATTTTATGTTAGCAACTTCAGAACATGTACTATCGTCCATACCTCATCCACAGAGATTACCCACTTTTCAAGGGGTAAACCTACCATTACTGCCTTAGACAATAAAATAGAAAGGGAAGAAGTTTGCTGTCTAATGCAGGCAATCCCAAAGTAGGTAGGCCATACTAATCTAAGTGAGAAAATAAAAAAAACACACCTAAAATGTACCAAGCGTAACAAATTCTGTAACCTACTTCACCATCAAGGATTTAGATAAAGGCTACAAGACTTGTCCTCTTTCTCCCTTTTCAGAAAAATACTTTTAAAATTTCCTGCTTTAGAGCCTAAGTGAGTTCAACAGGACTATTTAAATGGAAATAGATCATAACACTAAAGAGGAATCCATGTTTAACTATATTACTGTACCGCCATTGCAGAAGTACATTTGAAAAATACATTTCCAAATTGGAATATGAGCTTAGTCAGAGGAACAGAGAGAGACGTAATTGTCTAGGTAAAACAGGGGTGGTGTTTGCAAGAATAGAAACGGCCAAAATTGTATCCTAATTGGGAACTTGAAGGAACTGAAGGCAGCAACCCAGAGGATGTCTGTGAACGGGTGGCTCCCTGAGATACTACCAGTCCCCTGCAAAATATGAGATTGGTAAAGCCCATGGAGTCTTGTTCCTGCTGTGCCCAGGTGAGAAGGACATCAAGGGCATGTTAATAATGAGACTTTTCTACTTCATGGACAAGCTCAGAATTATGGTAGCAATTTGGAAGCGAATCATTTGGAACACTAGAAAAAATGATACTTTATCGTCCCAGATTTCAATTACAAAAAGTGAAAAGGTTTTCTTGGATGTCTCAAGCTAACTGAGGGGTAAAGACTTCAGAGAGGCATTTTTGCACCATCTCACTCTGAAGGTCTTTCAAGGGGAACAGAGGCTGGATTGTGCATAGATCCTCAGTGCTCTGAAATTTGTGTTCATGCTCTGTGAAGAGCTCCTTAGCCTAAACTTTGTTAGATTGTATTATCTTCTAAGTCCCACAGCCATTGGTCTGTTTCACACAAGTATTGAGTCCTCTCTGCCTATGGCCATGTTAGCAATCTAAACATGTGCAAGGCTTTCTCTGACTCTCAGCAACTCCTGTTCATGCCTGCAAAACAAGTAAAACAAAATAAAACAAAACAAAACCAAAACCAAAACCAAACCAAACCAAAATAAATTAAATAAAAAAAAATAATATAAAAAAAAAAGGTGGCCAAATTCAAAACGTGGACTGGGAATTCTGTCTGGTTCATACTACCTCCTGATCCATACTTCAGGATCATTTTGAAAAGTGTTACCTGGACCTGTCCAGAAACATGTTAAAGACTACTCTGACAATTTCACAGCATAAGGAATTGAATTTCAGTGCCTGGGAATATTTCTTGGTGCTTTTTAATTTATTAGTATAGATTTAGTTTCTGTCACTCACATTATGAGCTCTCTGGAAAACAAGTGTCTCATCTTGTTACTTCTCTATACTGAAAATAATAGAGCCTGATCTTTTATTGACCATCTATGTGCTTCCTGTAATGGAAATGAGTAATGATAGTAATTATTATAATGGATTAAGAGAGAAAAAACCTTCTTCTACTGTAAAAAAATAACTAGGGCAGACATTCAACTAATTTAAAGAAAAATCTTTGGTGTTTGGTTATCTTTACTGATAATAGTTGCGTTAGCTTTTGAGAAATATCTTTTTTTTTTTCACCATTATGATTCTTGTTTCTATGGTGGACTGAAAGAGGTGTTGACATATTGCAAACAGCTCTTCCTCTGAGTTATTTTTAGTCTGACCAAAACTAAAGAATAATGGAAAATCAGAATAATGCTTATTCCTACAACACTTGTAAGAATGTTTTACAGAGCAGAAGACTGTGATATGAAGCTGCAATGGAATTGGTTTACATCAGTTTAAGAAATATCTCATTTGTTGATTAACAATCGCCACATATGTTTCCAGACAGAGATTTTGTATTTTCAAGATTATGAAAAAGTTTAGTTTTCAATTTACTTCTCATCTAACTACTTAGTAGTAAAGCTATGTAGAAAAGATAATCCTATAATTTACTAAGTAGGTTGCACTTGCCCTTGAACTGTGTTTGATGCCAGTAACATCATGCTTTGACACCAGAAATGTCATTCAAATTCATACAAGTTCATTTGGATCCTAATGTATTCAATTGTAACAAAGACCTCTTATGCTCAGAATGCAAACCAAAATGGAGATCACATCTATCATGTTTCATGATTATTCACTTATCTTTGTATATAAGATTTAGTCTTGATGACAAAGCTCAATGACAGTTTTCTTATTTAATGATACAGTGTGCATGTTCCTATAGTTAAAGACCGTGCTATTTTGCTTTTGTTACTTTTCTCTCTGACGTCCATGTATGCTTTTTTTTTCCTATTTTTTTTAATTTCTTTACTTAATTTAAGGTGTCTGTCAGAGAATAACTTTCTCTCCCACATTCCAAAATGGCTCATTGGCAAAAGATGTGTAGTATTAGATAAATAGTCCCAGTTCCTTTGTTTTCCATTCTGTAAAAGGCAGAAGGGAGTTTTATTTTATTCTACAGAGGTGTAAGGAAGAATGATTAACTATGGATTGGTCTGGAAACACTCACTATCTGAAGGTTACACAGGGAGCTGTGAGAAGTACTTGGTGTTCACACTTTCTGTAGGATGAGTTGTCACTATTTTTAAAAACATAGGTTGAAAAACAGTTTGGATATTAAAAAAAAAATAGCTTGAGGTATACTGTGTGTATTCTGCATTTCATTACTATTTAATGAACTTTTTTTTTAATGTGGCCTTCAAAAATCGTACCAAATATTTTTCAAATATCTGACAGAATTTTCTAATGATTTTATTACACTCCATACTGCCTATAATGAAAGAGCAAGGCCACCAGGCTTTGCAAAAAGTAAATCTCCTTTTATTGAATTTCCTTCACTGCATTTTAACATTATTGAAAGGAGAAGAACAAACAAATAAAACACAAGTCCACAAGTGGAGCAAATTCCCTTCGGCAAGCTATCTTTTCAGGTGTAAATCAGTGTTCTCACCAAGATTATAATTTACAGATGTGGTTCGGTGATAACCACTGGACAGTCCCCTCTGCAGGAGCATCTGCTCCATTAGAACAAATCAACATCACAGCTCATTCCTGTGGTCTGCTGCATGGTGTGTGCATGCAGTGGGAATTTCTAATGGGCTCAACTCTGCAGCTGACAAACCTTGGGCATGCTGAGAGTCACTCGTCTTCAAGCCAAGGAACCAATGACTTAGACACACCGGCTGTGCTTCACAAGCCAGTGCAGAACATCTATCAGCTAAGGACATTTATATTTTCTTTATGGGTATTGCCACTGACTGAATTGTATCCACTTCCCATGTCATCGGATTAAGCTAATGCTACTTGTCACAGGAAATAAATAAATAAATAAAAACCCAAGGAAAAAAAATCTTCTACAACCTCATATCGGCTTGGAAGCACAGTCAAAACATATTTAGAATCCTACTCATCTATTAGGTCATTAGTCCTCTTTGATTATCATAGGCTCCAAAATTTCAAACCCTAACAGTACAATCGTACTGATCAGTGTAGACAATGTTTTGCAAATGCTGCATCCTACAAACTGAAACAACCACATCCACAATACAGAACCTGGTAAAAAAAAAATGTGAAAATTAGTATCTGTGGAAGAGAGAACACCTAGCAGGGAGGGACATGGCTAAATTGTAATATGTCATACATATAAAAATATATTTATTCAGTTCATGATGTTTAGTTTCAAAGTTATGATTATTTGCTCTCAAGCTCCTCTTTTCAAGAAATTTTTTTGTCTCCTTTGAGGATTAGGACTAAGAGATCAGAAACTAATTTTGTAGAAAATTATCTGTCATTGGTTACTGGCTGCTACAATCCTTTTAGATTGTCTGTGGCATTCTGTTTTCTACTTTATTGTTGATTTTTGTGCATATAATTCCCTCACAAAATGAAGTCAATCACATTTTGGGTCGCTACTGAAAAAAGACACTTAGAATTTCCTCACAGATGTTGTTATTGTTACTGTTAATAGAAAATATGATTATCTACTAAAACATTTTTCTTTGCCTATCCTCTTTGGATGAGGCATTGACTGGGAAATAGCTTACAGTTCAGAATCACGTTTTCGGCAAAGGCCATAGAAGAGGTAATCACAAAATAGCTGTCAATCATATGCGCACACACAATGGTCATCGACTTCCATATGGGCAACCCAAGCTCTTTCTCCGAACGGGGGTTAGCTGGCACTTCTCTGCATCCCAGGAGACTGCAGGAATCAATGGGACACTTTAGTTTTCCTACTTTTCCCCCTCATAGGGCCTGTGAGAAGTCCTTTTTTCCAAAACACGCTTTTGCAAGGTATGCTATAGGCAATACTTGTGGTGCATCTTATTTTTCAGAGATAAGAGCCTTCTACAGACTCGGACTCTATGACTCAATTGCAAGTGACAGGACTAAACTCGGTTCTCCAGTCTCAGAAAAATTGGGTGCATTTGCAGATAATTAATGAAAATAATGTGAAGATGGCGGCAGCAAATCAATATTGGGATTGTTTCTTATTGCTCACAGAGAGACAGTAGCAATCAGGGAGTTTATCTAAAAATATTAAAAAGCAAATGTTTTAAAATAGTTTACAAATAATTCCAAGTAAATTGTGTCATTTGTGAAATATTTAAATGCAACGCCCAAAAAGTCATCAGAAAAAGAAAGCTGACTGGCAAGGAAACAAAGAGAGATAGAGAAGGAGAGGAAAAGGTAAAAAATCCACTTTATAACAATAAATGTTTATTTTATTAAAGTTAATATGTATGTAGTCAATATTAATAAACTGAACTAGACTGCCACAGCTTGTAAGTACTTAACTTTACAAAAACCCTATCCAGCTCATCACCCAGATCATTTTGTTTATGTCGGTCCTTTTCTTTTCTGCTATCTACTTGGGTTCGAGTTTCTTTTCATCTTTATGTAAAAGCCATCCTGAGCAGGATTTGATCTTTCTGTATCCTGGCAGAGTAACTAGCACCAAAAGAGACACAGCTAATGCAAGTTTTACTTTTCTGGGAGAGATGTGTTTTGATTTCTGTTGTTGATAGACTCATCTACACATGCACAAATATTACACAGGCATGAAAAATATGAAAATGTGGTTTCTTCAGTGGGTTTTTTTCATTAATTTACCTTGAGTCTTGATAAGTCTATTTATAGGTATGAGGCTGAGGAGTCATGAAGTTAGAAAATAAAAGCAAATTAGTTCTGCAAGATTAAACTAGTCCATACTGATATCTCTTTTGCTGAGCGACTGTTGCTAGTTCTCATGCTCATTTATGTTTTTGAGATTTTAAAAATTCTTTCTTGTGTTTGAAACATTATGACGCACTCGTAAAATTTGTTAGTTGCCCCTCCTTTCCTGCTGCCTTATCCCAATCAGTAGAGCTAGAACTTTGTGGCTTATTCTATTCTATTAAAAGTGGCTTATATACCCTTATTCATGAAGCCTTGGCTTCTAAGGAGAACAAGCAAACCTAGAATATTACATCCGTAGTACAATTATGGGAAAAAAAAAAAAAAAGTTTCCTTTTGAGTAATTAAAAAACCCCACCAACAACAAACAAACAAAGCACCAAAGATCCCTAACACAACTACTGTTTGCCTTTATGGAATAAGGTCTTCTTCTTAATTCTCAGCCATAGTCAAGGTAGAAAAGTCAGTAGAAAGGAAGAGTCTACTGCAGAGCCACCCACAAAAGCTTTGAACAAGTACTAATACTGCTGTTTTGCTATTGTTGCTCAGGGTGAAGCTAGTAGATATTTTTTTTTTTTTTTTGCATTGTTCGTCCTCGTATCAAGAATTAATACACAAACTGCTTCATGGAGATCTTTTTCTAAAGCCCCATTAGTTAAAGGGATGCAGGCACCGTCTGGGGCATTATGTTTGTCACGCGATGGAGCTTTGTAAACACCTATACAGATGTGGTTCATACATTTTTAACCAAAAGAGAGACAGGCTCACTTAACATGATACAGTTTCTTCAGCTGAAGGTCTTTTTGGCTTTTGCCAATATTCCGTATAGCTGTAATTCTTTAAGTCTTTCAACACAGAATTGTTTGGATTTTGTGTTGTACGATTACTATTTGAAATAAGTAGAGTTTCTTCATGGGTTTTCTGTAAAGGTGTAAATTAACAGTTTTACATAAGCCTTTAGATAAAATGTAAGGTAGAGAATGATACCACAAAATGAATTTAAGAGTTGCTGTGATTTCTTCCTTCTTTGCTGGGTACCTTCTATTGTGCCATTGATTTCTACAGGCAAATAATTTTCCATTTTTTTAATTCTTTCACACTATTATTTTGTAATAATAATCCTTCATTAGCATCAGAACATCTTTATAAACAAAAGCTTCTTCTACTGAATATTTAGGAGTTACGGACTGATGTCCCATAACCATCCATCACAGTGCAGAGACAGTGCAGTGACAGCTCCCTGACTCGGCTGTGCAAACAATGCAGAAACAACCATTGAGAGCAGATATTTGGCAGTCTCCGTGAGCAGAAGTGCAGCTCACCCTGTGAATTTAGCAGATACCTGGAATTTGCTTTTCTAATTCTTACCCAAGCATTTTTTTTCCTGAGATCATCGAGGCTGCTTGCAAAGTGCTCGGCATCAGTCAGACTCCAAAATCTAGTTATGGGTGCTGTAAAATCATTATTGCTTTCCTGAGATTTGTATTAGCCTTTAGAAACAGGTACTAATTCTCAAATAAAACTCAGGTGAGGCAAACTGTCATGACCATGTGGCAGCCGTGAAAGTTGGTAAAAAATTACTGAACTAAGTGACGGAGGAAGTGATACACAGAGGACCGGGGGTAATCTTGCCTTTCTTTAAATGTAGGTATCTGCGCCTGAACCAGTTGTCCAGACTCCTACCGCTGCTGGAAAGAAAAAAAAAAAAGACATTTTGGAAGTGCAATTTATATATTTTGTTTTAGTTTTCTATCTTAAGAGGAGAAAAAATGTGCTCTATGAATGCCTTTTTCACTCAGTTACCTTTAGAAAGAATTTAGGCAATTAATTCAGATCTACATGTCTACAGTGTAGAGGGTTAAAACTGGGAGAGAAGAATCTCACAGTAAGAGATTTCTGTTCTCTGAGTCCCTATTACAGAGGAAAGGGACCTGTTTTCAGTACTGAGAAGACACAGCCCTGGATTATACCTGGTCTACCTGTGATGCCAGAGTAGTCAGAATGTCCCGTGAAAAATACATTCAATACAGTCAAGGTCTCTGTCAATGATTTTACCCTAGTAAATGTTACTCTGTTGCAGATCGACTGCAACTGATAAAATCCATGGAGAGCATTGTATAAAAAAATATGGTACTGTGTTATTTTTCTAGAGATATGAAGATCTCCAAAGAATTAAGCAGATAAGGCAAGAACAATCTTTTATTAAAATTGTCTTATCTTAACCCTTTAAAAACACTTTTCGAAAAGAGAAACTGCTTGGCATTTCTCTTTTATTTCAGTGATAAAGACCATTTCACTGACGTAAGTAGTGAAACAATTCTGAATGGTCACTGCCTTGTGCCTAGTGACTGGATTTCATATATATTTATATTAAATTTTAAGAACCAGTTCTTGAAACGTCAATTTATCCGTTTACTGATATCCCTGTAGTAATGATATCCCTGTCTCGGTCCAAGTATATATATAGATAGATATTTGGGTTTCTATTGATGGTCAAGAATAAAGCAACATCTCAGAGTTTTCAACACTGTTTTAAGGTAATTAAATATAAAATAGGAGACTTGCCTGGGAATATGTACTAATTTTATTATCATTTTCCTAGTTCACATAAGTTTAGTCTGAATAAAAGCTTTGAAATGGTGCTTGAAATGGAAGTATTATTGAAACCAATTATTTTTTTTAAGAAGAATGCTAATTTCAATTAAAGGGGGCTTTTTTAATTTGGGTTTTTTTGAAGCTATTCTCAAAGAAATAGCACTCCATTGCTCCATCCCATGCCAGATGTCTGTATAATGAGGTTGCATGACTAGGAAGGAAAACTCATGTTCAAGGGCTGCTTTTATCCCATCCCCCCCCCCCCCCTTTCTTTTCTTTTAATCAAGGGTTTGAACCCATATCTGATACCTCTAACATGGGAGTCTGCATCACTGAAATCAAGACTATTTTTGTATGTTTGCTGACAGCCCTGAAAAGTTTGGGGGTTACCCTGACTATGTGGATCATTGTTTGAAACTATTTCCCACCCAGTTCTGCTCACAACCAGCTTCACAGAAGTGTTTTTGTGACTTATTAACAAAGAGAAAAAAATAATATTCTGCTTAATCCTTGGTCTACAATTAATTATTTTGCCAAATTAGGATCTCAGTAGAAAAAAGAAGATTTGAAACACAAATGAAGCAGTGCCAAGTGTATTAGGAAAAAAAATTCCTAAATCTAAAATGACAGAAGTAGCTAAAAATATTTTTACCAGTCAATCAAACAGCTGAGATATACAGAGACAATATTGACTGTAGAGGCCCATAATTACTCTTTCAGGCTGCTGCCACACTTTCTGAGTTCAGTTTATTTGTTTTTAAATTACTTTCTTTCAGCTATCTCCTATTTTTGAAGTGTGATAATGATAATATTGGCTGACATTACAACTTGTTCAAGATAAGAATTATCTGCTATTGCAGAAAGTGAGCTTATCTGTAGCAGACTAATTCCTCAGCCAAAGATTGTGACCCATTTCAAAGTTCAGTTGAATGCAAAATGTTTAATACAATTGTTTATTTTTGTTTTGTGTATGAACATTTCTGTCCTGACAAGATATGCATGAAAGACAGCCTCTGCCCTAAAGAGGGAAAGATTTTTTTTTTATCCCAATAGATGAAAGAAATGAGAAATTAGAAGATAAACAGCGGTACAGAGAAAGTGACTTGACCAGAGAACCACAGCAGATTAATTAGAATTAGTACATGGTAACATAAGGTCTCCTTAGGCCATTCACCTCTTCATAGCCCTGCTGAGACTTGACCTTAAACTGCTGGAGAATAGGGCCTATTGCCTTCATAAGAAAGAATCAATACTGCAAGTAGGGTAAGAAGATGTGTTATATGCAAAGTCTACAGGCCCATATAGGAAAGGCAGCATGAAGTGTTTGTACAAGTGGTTAGAGAATATTTGGTCTCTCTACCCTTGTATTCCAGGAACTCAGTTAATGTTAAATGAAATTAGTGTCCTAATGCATGATTTCATTTGTAGTGAAGCTGGGGTTCATGGTTTGGGCTGTAACTGGAGTGAATCCGTACATGTTTCAGAATCTTTCAGTCTTTCAGAGGATTTATTTCTGTCTCAAACTAAGAGATGATTGGAGAAACAAGCCAGATAGTTTTAAACATAGGAACATTTAAACACTAAAGGGTTTCAGGGCATGTTTTTCTTAAAGATTTTCTTAGTTCGGATTTATAAATCTTCTGAATAAATCTGCAGGAGTGTTTTACTTGACAAACTTTTATTTTAAAGATCATATTTAGTTCAAATAATTTCTAAAACAGTTGACTCATTCCAAAGTGGATTTAAAAATCCACAGACTCATCTGCCATTCTTTGGCTTCTCAAGTAAGACAGACAATTTCAATGACAGGTCTACAAATCATGTTAAAAATCCCTAAATAGAGAGACTTCAGCTACCTCACTTTATTTTACTCTTGAGATATATTTGATATAGGTTATAAATGTGCTCTGAAATCCTGCCATAATAATCAAGTTTATAAATCCTGCTGTCATATTTAAATCTGTTATGATTTATAAATCCTTTTCAAGTTTTATGTCTCTGATTTTCCCCCAAAGCGAAGATTTAGTAAAAAGCTCCAAGTTCATACTGAGTTCAACCAGGTGGCACATTTTACATGACCACATCAATGATGGTAAAATTCTTCCAGTGAACTTCAAGGCAGTCCAAGTATCTCCTAAGTGCCTAACCACATGGTTCAAAACTGAGAGAGTCCATGTTTGGATGATCTGGTTAGGAGCAGTGCAGAAGGTGGCAAACATGCATTATTTTTCCATAGATTCAAAGCAGTAAACATATTTCTATTGTTGTTTTAATTTCATTCCATGAACCTGCAACATGAATAAGGAGTAAAAGTCAGGATTTTCCCCTAAGAACTAATCTCAGGTGCAAAGCTGGTCATAAAAACATTTGAATTCTACTCTTCAGTGTCCCTTATTTAAATAAGAATCATCACAGTGAAATGATTTGTCTCTCAAGCTAAGATGTCTCTGTATTTTAACCAATATGAGACGTTTTAAGGCACTACAAAGAGAAAGCTATTTGCAGTGCTGATCAGAAGGTCTGGTTGGTCTTACAAAACTTAGGAACTACGTGATGCATTTCAAAGTCCGATTTCATCTCCTAGGTGTGTGTATGGTTTTGTGTATTTTTATTCATTACTATACTTCTATTTATGCATCTCCCAGTTTCAGAATGTTCTGCTATCTATTACAGGGAAATTCCCTGATTGCTTGTGCCTTACTGAACTCATTTGTGAGACAGGCATTGCAGATGCTGTGTGGCTTCTTGTAAATTCAGATAAAGCCGAAGGGGACTGAGTCAATCCCAAGTACTGAATAGCTTCCAATTTTAAATAGTGAATAGGCAAAAGGGACTAAACTGCCCACAGTTTTCCAGACTGGATGAGCCCATGGAGTATGTGCATGGTAGAGTACCATGAAATCATAACGAATATAGAAAAGTGGATGTGAAATAACTAAAGCTGGGTGATCTTACTCAGTAGCCAAGTTAAAGCAAACCAGATGTGCCAATACGAAAAAATATAGCGTAGCTGTTGAACTGTGTGCCACAGAAACTTGTGCCAGTAGCTTGTGTGTTGAAAAAGCAATTAGATTAATAAGAAAAGAAATCTCTCCAGACCTAATAAATAAAAGATAGCACTAGCTCAAAAAGTCTCCAAGCCATAGATTATTTGAAATCACTAGGGAAATATACTGTGAAAACATTGTCATATTTGTGTCTTATTCTTAGGCTCTGCTGCAGTTACTTACCATTTGACACAGTAAAACAGAATACACAAATAAACAAACTTCTGATCTTGTTTGGAAAGGACATTCCTGTGCTCTCACATTTTACTCACTTCCTCACACCATTTTTCTAGTGACTTGGAGCTCTGCATGACTGTAGAGTATCAGGTAAATAACTTTTACATAAATTAGTACTTCTTTTTATTTTTATGTATTTATTATCCTAGCAGCTTGCTAATATTTTATTTAATATTATGTTCGGGAGGTTGGAGATTCATTGTTCAGTATTCAAAGTTTAACACACTGTGAACAAGCTTGTGTGAGGTAGCCATCAATATTTCACAGGATGCTTTAAAGCATTTCAGGGATTTTCAGGATTTTGAAATTTTATTCCCTCTTCTCTTATGTCAAAGAGCTGAACACTCCGACTAAATGGGCAGTACTAACATAGTGTCCTTCCTAGTGCCCTGGTTTCGGCTGGGGTAGAGTTAATTTTCTTTCTAGTAGCTGGTGTAGTGTTATGTTTTGGATTTACTAGGAGAAGAAAGTTGATAACACACTGATGTTTTCAGTTGGTGCTAAGCCGTGTTTATGCTAAGTCAAGGATTTTCCAGCTTCTCATGCCCAGCCAGCGAGAAGGCTGGAGGGGCACAAGGAGTTGGGAGGGGACACAGCCAGGACAGCTGACCCAAACTGGCCAGAGGGGTATTCCAGACCATGGGACGTCATGCCCAGTATATGAACTGGGGGGAGTTGGGCAGGGAAGGATCACTGCTCAGGAGCTAACTGGGCATCGGTCAGCGAGTGGTGAGGAATTGCATTGTGCATTGCTTGTTTTGTATATTCCAATCCTTTTATTACTACAGTCATTTTACTATTGTACAGTTATCATTATTATTTTCTTCCTTTCTGTTCTATTAAACTGTTCTTATCTCAACCCATGAGTTTTACCTCTTTTCTTCAGATTTTCTCCCCCATCCTGCTGGGGGGGGGGCGGGGATTGAGTGAGCGCCTGTGTGGTGCTTAGTTGCTGGCTGGGGTTAAACCACGACACCTAGGGAGATGCGAAAAAAGTAGGTCCAATTATCTCTGCCAAGTACCATCACAGCTGGAAGTTTTGCATTTGGAAATTCAGGTCTTGCATATTGAAGAACTATAGAAGCGTTCAGTTGCTTATCTCACCTGAAGATTTTGTGAGGATCACAACCGAACCTAGAATGGTACTGTCAAATCCAAATTTGCTTCTTGTTCTCACAGAACAAGGAATAACACATGCATTACTCCAGAACTGATTTTTGCTCAGTTTCTATGTTCTTGCTATGTTAGATTCAATGGAATGCAATTTAGTACAAGTACTGTATCATTTTTTGGTCCACTGCCTTCCCATATCTTCTGCATGCAATAAAGATGATTCTTTCATTGAAAGAGGACAGTGTGAAGATAATTGTGACAGTTTAACATGGTTAAGACAGCCTCGTTCCCTGACCTGCTCGGATTACCGCTTCTGCTGCCACTGGTGTTATCAGTAGTCAGGTGTGTACTGTTCCTGCATTAGGATCTAGTACTCCACTCTAACTGGGAGTTTTCATTTTATAACGTAGTTGTCAAGTAGCTAGAGCCTAAAAAAACCCACCATTCCCAGTGAAATGGAAAAAAGCTCTAGTAGAATAAGGGAATTTTTCTCTAGAAATGTATACTAGAGAAAATAAGATTTCTCCTGGGCCAAGGCCACAAAACAACTCCAGGTGAAGCCAGTATCCAAAGGTACGTTACATGACTTGCTCTGTCTCTAGGAAACAGGATTGCAACTTCTATAACAGTTTATTTGGCTGTGACTGCAGCCATACATCATTCAGCTCAGGGACACTTATTTTTTAATCTCATGGCAGACAGTTTTTAAAATAAGTTTTCTCTGATTTTCTTCCCTAACCAGAAGTCCATTTCCACACTAGGAAATCTCATGGCAACCCTAATGAAGCTGCGCTGAAGCACAGATAATCTCTTCTTTGGGAGACCTTTTGGTTAAAAGAGTCCTCTGCTCTGTTGACTGTCTGATTACATTCAGATTAGATAAAGCCAATTAAGCACTTCGCAAAATGAATGTCTAACCAGTTATGGGGGAGTTATTATGGGAAGTCAAAGGGTAACTTCAGTAAACAATCTATGAGTACGTTTGTATAAAATCAAATCTGATGTATCGAATAAAGATATAAAATAGGGAAAACCAGGACAAAATCACTGTAACTCTGCTAACTACATTCATATTTACAGTCTGATTTATTAAACATAGCCTTGAGGGAAACTTCAAGGAACTTTATTTATTTTTTTTTTAATATGTTGACTCTACATGTTCATCCTTTCTCCAAAGAATTTCTTAGCTATATTTGGTTAATTCCTCAAAGGATAGAACTTTTCTGTTTTTCAAATTACTTATTTTACCAAGTTTATATCAGTTTTTATTATTGCACTGCTATTGTGTTGTGGTTTAACCCTAGCCAGCAACTGAGTACCACGCAGCCACTCACTCAATTCTCCCCCACCCAGTGGGATGGGGGAGACAGTTGGGGAAAAAAAAGTAAAATATGTGGGTTGAGATAGGGCCAGTTTAATAGGACAGAAAGGAAGAAAATAATAATGATAATAATAACAATAATAAAAAGACAACAATAATAATAGGATGGGAATATACAAAACAAGTGATGCGCAATGCAATTCCTCACCACTCGCTGACCAATGCCCAATTAGTTCCCGAGCAACGATCCCGCCAGTCCAACTCCCCCCAGTTTATATACTGGGCATGACGTCCCATGGTATGGAATACCCCTTTGGCCAGTTTGGATCAGTTGTCCTGGCTGTGTCCCCTCCCAACTTCTTGTGCCCCTCCAGCCTTCTCGCTGGCTGGGCATGAGAAGCTGGAAAATCCTTGACTTAGTCTAAACACTACTTAGCAACAACTGAAAACATCAGTTTGTTTTCAACATGCTTCTCATACTGAACCCAATACATAACACTACACCAGCTACTAGAAAGAAAATTAACTCTATCCCAGCTGCAACCAGGACATCCTCTTATATTATCATGACAGTACCTTATATTATATTACTAATAGAAGCAAGCAATCCAAATTTTCTCATTTATCTATAACATTATAGTTTTACCCCTCCATAAACTCAGTCTACAACATGGATGTAGTCCTTGCAGGTAATAATCTAGTTTCTATACATCAACACATCCACAGTTTTTTCATTCATGCCAAGCAGATTTTGCAGCACCAGTTTTTTGTAAACTAAGTAAAAGCTCAATGTGCAAAGATGATAGGGGACTGCATGAGCTACAAGTTTGTATCATCATAAAAATAACCATCAGAAAAACATCAGAAAAAATAATTTGTTCTCTTCCTATATTTTTTTTTGGAAGGCAAGATTTTGATGAGACATCATCCAAAACTATCAGCAATAATCATGTTTTAGTAACTGTGTGTCTCCTTCCTCCTTTTTCAAGACACAAGGTCTAAACATAAGAGAAGACTTCAATGATCTCTGAGCTGTTTATGTCTACAAAGTTTGTACAAAAATCTTGTAGCTCTTATTTTCTGTTGTTCTTCCTTCATGGATGCAAGACGATGTCTGTTTTCTCATTAAGATTTCCAGAATTCATCAGCCAGTCATAAAGGCTGTCATGATTTTACATCTTGCCTTCACATTGCCATTGCTGTTGGCCTTTTTGGCCACCTGGGCACACTGTCGGCTCTTATTCAATAGCCGGCTGTTGACCAACACCCCCAATGGGTATATGTCTTTTCTTCTGGTTTGAAATCTATGCCCGTAGTAATTTTTGTACATAAAAGACGATAGAAGAATTGAAGAGAAACCTCAAAACATGAAGAGTCAGGGTATATTTTGACAAGTTTTCCAGCAAAATGCTCAATAAATCATGTGTTCTGAAAAGTGCACGCACCAGCACTGAACTCTGTGTGGATAACATTGCTCAGTAATTTCCTCCTGGGCTGGCTGCAGATGGTGCTACTAGATGGACGTATTATTGAAACCAACCGAAATACCAACATATGCTGTATAACCTGGCTCTGCAGCTGCCTGTGGTCTTACCAGCCACCTTGTGTCACACAGCGGCGATGTGAATTTTGCTCTTCCCTAGAGCTAGAACTGGTAGGGCAAGTTTACAATTCTCTGGTTGTGCTAGTGTATGGACTCAGGACCCCTGGTCCAACACCTGGAGAAGCAGAAATTCCCATATATAGGAAGGAACAAAAAATGAAGTGATATTGCAGGTCCTGCCAATGAAAGAATAAGAGAATAAAGGCTCCGGTCTATGTAAACAGGCATCTGGGTTCAGGGATTTATTTTGTCCACCGTTTTGTGCCTGGATTGATGAACCTAATCTGTCCCACAGCCCATCAATGTCTACAGTTGTTAACAAAACATTATAAGTTATGTGTAATATTCTAAAAATATTTACTGAGAAATCCACCAGGGCTTTGTTTTAATCAGTTCTTTTGGTATTTAAGTAATCTTTTCTATTAAACCATCTGACTGTATGTGGCAGAGCTTGACTTATGCTTAAATGATATCCCAATGAGAAATGCAAAATGAGCTGTGATTGCATTTATAAAAGAATGCATAAATAAACATACTTTGAAGGAATGAATCAAAGGAGTAGGAAGAAAAAAAAAAAAATCCCAAAGCCTTGCCCTAGCAGGTTGCTGCTGAAATACATTTTTTGTATTTGGAAACCGAATTAAAATTCATCTCTTTTGTTAAGAACACTTAAATGCAGTGCAGTTACCCTGCATTTAAATCAGTGTAACTAAGACCAGATTTTGATCTTCTGTATCTTGACTGCTCTTCAAATAAGGATAATCAAAGATGTTCAGAGAAAAAGGGTTGTGGCTAATACCATCAATATTGACAGTCATTTTTACTTTCTGTAGCACTCAACTCTTCTTGTTATACATTTCCACACTGCTTCATAATACAGCACGTTTTCAAAAGAAGATAAATTATTCTAGCACTATAATTACGAGCAATCTCAAGTAAAATGTATGTGAAAATAAAAAACAAGATCACACAAGGGAACAGAGTTACAGGGCTATTCAATCTGCTTGCCTTGCCATGTTAAAAAAGAAAGTGAAAAAAGAGACAAGAGGGGTATGAGTGACATATTTTTGTTCTTAATGTATTCATCCTGCTGTATACATTAGTGCACATTCATAATGGTAGGTTTAGAGAGATATTTATCTTACAGAAATTTGTTTTCCTAAAAAGCACACATTAAGAAGTCTGTCATCTCATTATAGTGAGATATTTACCCTCAAACCAGCATGAATTGTGATCAAAGCAGCATATGCATTGATAAAGTGTCTTGAATCTCACTTCTCAAACCTTTGCAGATCTATGCTGAAAACATATACCATTCATGCAATCCAGTTAACCTGCAAAATACTTTTCTGAACACTTATATGTCCTATATCACAAAAATACTTGAATTTTCTTAAATAGTTATCTTGACAAGATCACAAGTGTATGGCACAGCCAGGAATTCAGTTAAGCAGTCTTGAATATAGATGACAAGAAGAGGAGAGAGCAGTGGATGTTGTTCATCTTGACTATAGCAATGCTTTGCACGCTGCCTTCCTTAGCATCCTCACAGACAAACTGATGAAGTATGGACCAGATAAATGGAAAATGAGATGAACTGAGTACTGGATGAACTGCTGGGCTTAAAGGGTTGTTATCAGTGGCACAAAATCCACTTGGAGGTCTGTCACCACTGGTATACCCCAGGAGTTGGTACTGGAGCCAGTATTTCATCTTCATTCATGACCTGGATGATGGGGCACAGTTCACCCTCAGCAAGTTTATAGATGATACAAAGTTGGGAAAAGCCATTGATAAACCACATGGTCATGCTCTCAATCAGAAGGACCTGGCAGGCTACAGAAATAGCCTGAAATGAACCTCAAGTTCACCAAGGGGAAAAAATTAAATCCTGACCATGAGGAAGATCAGCCTCACCTACCTGAGGACCGACCAGCTGCAAAGCAGCTTGCAAAGCAGAGATGGACCCGGGGTCTTGGTGGACAAAATCTCGAACATGAGCTAGCAGTGTCCGCCTGTGGCAAAGACATCACCTTCCTGTAGTGGATTATGCAGAAAAGTGCCAGCAGGATGAGTGGGGTGATTCTTCCCCTCTGCTCAGCCCTGGTGAGACATATCTGGAGTGTTGTGCCCCTTTCTGAGCTTCCCTGTACAAGACAGACATGGACATATGGGAGCAAGTCCAGCAAAGGGCAACAAAGATGATTTAGGGATTGAAGCGTCTTTCATATGAGCAGAGGCTGAGAGCTGGGGTTCTTTAGACTGGAGCAGGGAAGGCTCGGGAGGATCGTATTCATGTGTATAAATACCTAGTGGGAAGGAATAAAGAAGATGGAGCTGGAACGTTCTCAGTGGTGCCAAGTGAGTGGGAAAAAGGGAATGGGCACAATTTGAAATACAGAAAATTCCACTTAAACATGAGAAAGAACCTTTTTTTTCTTTTTCTTTCTTTTTTTTGTTTTGTTTTTGTTTTTGTTTGTTTGTTTGTTTTGTTAGTGAAGGTGGTCAATGCTGCAACAGGTTGCCTAGAGAGATTGTGGAGTCTCCATCCTTGGAAGTACTCAAAACCTGACTAGACACTGTCCTGAGCAACCCAGCTGACCTTGCTTGAGCAGGGGGTTAGACCAGATGGTTTCCAGAGGTGCCTTTCCATCCCATCCATTCTGTGATTCTGTGAAGGACAGTTTTAACACCAAGCTGCTGAAAAAGAGAAGGATACCAGATCCTCCACTGTCTAGAGAAAAAACAAAACAAACCCCCAACAGTCTGGCTGCAGTGGGTGCCACTAGAAGGTCTGTCTCAGCTTGGTGTAAGCAGAGGAGTTAGGAAAAGAAGCTTTTTTTCTCTTCCTGGTCACCCTTCTGGGAACCATTCAGTATGTGATCTGGACCTTATGTTCCTTCTTATGCCAAAAATAAGCTTAGCATTCTTCTTGGGATGGTGTAACAGTGTTACTTTTTGTCCAAGCAGTAATTAATTAATATAATCACCAATAAAAAGAAGATAGGAACATAAAAAGAAAAAACTCCATGCCTGTAGATACAGGACAGAGAGAAACATGAGTACTTGGTTGCATTAGAAGAATAAGTGTGTCCAAAAAAAGCAAGTAATGACCTTGAAACATTACCGGCTTTATGATTTTCTTGTTATTCACATTATCTCCACTCAAAAAAGAAGTAATCTCATTATATTTTGTTGACTGCTATTTATGTCAGTCTAAGGTGCTCTCAGACCTGAATTTTGATTTACAACTTTTGAACATCAGAAATCATGCATATCATCTAAGACACCAGTAAAAAGTTGGTAATTCCAAATTTAGAATATGGACTTCCTTGTTTAAAAGCCTTTTCTTAAACTTGTCAGCGATACTACTGAAAATTATAAAATTAAGTTTTCTTTAACAATTCAGATTGACCTCAGATTTATACCAATTTTTTAGTGTTCTTTTATTACAGTACTCAGAAGGATATCTCCAGAGTTTACATGTTGACTTGCAGTGTTGTTTCTGATATCTGTTGAGTTGTCCTGTTGGGAATAATTCTGACAGAGAAAATCCAGAAAGTTTTTTTTCTGAAGATGTGGTTATAACCAAACTAGCAGGAAAGTGTGTCTCTCGACATTACCTAGCAGAAAAGCACAGCAGCCATTTTAAGCATGTTGTTGCATGTTATGAGTATTGAGAAGCTCTTGGGTTTTTTTTTTTGCTTTTGGGGTGGGTTGGGGAGGGGGGCTTTGAGAAGGTTTGGGGTTTTTTTGACATAGTATGATATATAAGGGTTGTGTGCATTTATATCACAGTATTTGAATATTTTACAAAAGAAGCCATCCATCATTATGAAATGCAGTAGTCTAGTTAGCATGAAATTTCTCAGTATGAATATTCAAAACTTTTATTTTTACTGAATTACGAAGCATAGTTCAAGACTTTCATGGAAATTTCATCATTTGTCATTATGGTTACCTTCAGCTGTAACTATGCAAACTCCAGCCATTAGAAAGGAAAACAGACAGTAGGTGGAGCAAGCAAGATTAGTCTGTAGGATTAGACAGACTGGATCATTCACTATGAAACAACCATATGAACAGATATTGCCCCGCCCAAAGATCATTTAAGTCTTTTCAGGGGCTTTAATGGGTTTTGGATCAGATCTCAGAAATGTAAGTTATTTACTTTTCCTGAATAATTTTAAAATACACACAAACCCTTTAACCTAATCAAGGCTTTGATGATAAGAGCAGGATACATGAAGGAGAGAGAGAGAGACACGCTGCTATTTCTAATCTACTTTCTTTGAAAATGATGCAATGCTCCAGTCTTGAGGCTGGGCAGGCAAATACTATCTACCAAACCAAACTACCATATATATTTTATGTATTTTAATATTTTTCAAAGTAGGCAGGTAACATAACAACAACAGAGGGTAGGTCAGATATGCCTGGACCATCCATCTGCTTTTTATCATCAGATGTATATCATAATTTCATTTTTGAAGGTATAGTTTGTCAATTTATATTTTTTCTCACAGCTAGGTTTTCTTTGTTTATAGGGCCCATAATGATATTTAGATAAATGTGTTTATTTTAGATTAAATCAAACTTTTACAGCATGACCATTTATTTTAGTCAGACCTTTTAATAAATATTTTTCCTTTTATAATAACAATGCTTCAGCTTATGTTTACTGCAGTAAATGTTCTACTGCTATTTTGGCTGCTCCCTAAGTATTTACAATTTTAGGCAGAGGTGAAGACATTTTGTTAGGGACTCTGGCAGCTTCTTAGAAGACTGCATGGGAAAAAAGCCACTGTTTATTTAAATCTGCATTTAAAAGAAAATGTACTTCAGGCAACATGCCATGGGAAATAATCTTTCAACAGTTTTTAAAAATGACACATGGGCACAACTTAAAACAGCAGATAATTATGCCAAACCTATGTTCTTCCCTTATGTATTCATGCATCTTAAAAATATATATTTTAAAAGAGAAGACAATCTTATCTTTCAGCAACACAAAACAAGGTATGCTGTAAAATGTATAATGCAAAAGTCATGTAATTTATCACTCAAAAAACACTAGTCACTTTGGAACCTTCAGTTTTAGAAAATGCTGCATGTTCTTGAAACAGGAATTGTTAAAAGAAGTTTGTTTTCACATAATTATAGACACCTTAGAGACAATCCTGAAACACAGTGAAAGGAATAGTAAGCTTTGTACTACAAACACATTTGCAACGCTAATAAACAAATATGAAAAAAAAAAGTAACAAGCAAAAAAACAAAGTCTGAATGCTAAAAAAGCTAAAAGTAGTGAGGCCCAGGGGAGTGGTACTAAGATGTTAAACCTCTTAGCATGAGTTAAAATCTGCCCCCCATTGTCAGTGACCTCAGGAATTTATAATATAAAGGCAGTGACCTATATAAAATAAAAATAAATGTCTGCTCTCTCTCTCTCTCTCTCTCTCTCTCTGTTATCACAGACCCAGAGGTTTAGTTCAGAAGCTTTCCTTTCTCCCCTCAGCCTGGGCTTCCCCCAAAACTGGGGATTAGTTTAATTCACCAATCCATTAGCATAAGTTAGAAAAACCTCAGAGTTCCATGTTGTACTATTCACAACCACCACAAGCCCACGCTACTAGCTGTTTTAACAAACACAGACTGGAGATGGAATAAACCTCATTTAATTTCAGCTGTATAAAAATTGGATATTACTCTAAACTAGTCTTTACCACTGATGGAAAAGAACGACATCTTCAGAAGCTGATCAATTCCATCCTAAAACGAGAGTCTGAGAGAGGCAGGGTGAATTGCTCTCCAAAGTACTGTCCTTTTCAAAACAACATAGAAAGAAATTTGAAGATTGTGTTGGACGAGAGGCGAAGTTCGCTTCATGGGTCAGGACACCTCAGTGCCACTGCCTTCCTGAGGTACCTGATGTGAGCCTGGTTTCCAGTCTAACTAGCAGCCTCTGTTCAGAGAACTATGCCGCTTTCCTGGAAGTAGACATCCACGTGTGGTCAGCTGAATGGATATACGGACTTGTTTGAAGGCACTGACAAGGGATTTGCCCTAGAGATATCTGAAACGCTCAAAGGCATCTGCAAAACATGGCAGAGATGAGGCAGGACCTCTGTGACCACATGCCCGTCTGGAGCGCCAGCTGGAAGCTGGGAAGGGTTTCCTCAGGACATCATCTCGGGAAGGGTGGACATCATCTCAGGAAGGGTTTCCTCAGGACATCATCTCGGGAAGCGTTTCCTCAGGGCATCATCTCGGGAAGGGTTTCCTCAGGACACCATCTCGGGAAGGGTTTCCTCAGGGCATCTCGGTTGACTCTAGCTGTATGTGTGGGTCAGCTGCATTGAGCCCCAGGAGTCTGCACTGGTGATGTTTCCAGTTTAGATGATATGAGCTTCGCTCTAAGGACTCGATTCTGAAAAGTTCTCAAGCTTCAGCTCATGAAAAACTCATACACATGAGTGTAACTATTTTATTCTGTCTTACTAAAGTGTGAGTTTATCTTTAAGAACATGAGCATTACCCAGTGCGCATTGTTAAGTTCTTCCATGGACTTGTTACCTTCAAATCCTTCACTTGCAAACACACAGTTCAGAAGTTATTAACATGACATTTTTTCCCATCAGTGGTTCACTTGTCATTCTTGTTGTATTAGCATTTATATTTTTTTTCATTTTTTTGGGTGCCCATTTCAGGAAATTCAGATTATTTACATGTGAAAGTACTGAAAGAAAACAAGTAATCTTTTGTCCAACTCATACGATGAGGACAGCTTTATTTTAAATGAAAGCGGTAAAAATTGCAGGAGTCCCATACATGCTTTGTTAATACTCAGTATTCGTTAAAGTAACTGTGAAACACAGCTAGCACAGTTTGACACCAAACTCAGCAGCGGGAAATCACGAAAAAGACCTCAACAAATCACGTTCCCACATTCAAGCCATTCTAATGAACACACAGGACAAACCAAAAGTACATCAAGTTGGCAGGTTACATTAATTCAATAGGGTTTATAAAACGTAAAGGTTTACAATACAGTATCATGGTTTGCTTGTAGCTCTGGCAGAAGAATAGAACAAGTTAACCAGATTGACCTTAAGATTTCCTTGCAATCAGTTAAGCCTGGGAAGATCAAAACTTCTTAGTTTCCAAACCACCCTTCTGATGGGCAAGTATCCTCTCTGGATGGCTGAGGAAGGACATGGAGCTCCAGAATCCTGCTGATCGTCCTACAACTCTCCAGCTCATTTAGCAGCCTTCCTCTGGTTTATATTTTGATTCTTCAGAGATATGTTAGATACATACAGTGTCATAGGCCCTGTAATGTATTCCATTATCTGTATATATATTTTGTACATAAGTAGTATGGGAGAATTCTTAGGACTGAATGATATTATCCCTACTCTTGCTCCTGCTTGCCCTCTTTCTATTATTTCATCTATTTTATTTATTTTATTTTTATTTTATTATTATCATTATTATTATTATTACTATTATTTTAATTTTGGTGATAATTTTGGCTTGGAGAAGCCTTCTTATTTAAAATGTTTCATTCTCTTTTTGAGATGTACAGCTCATCAGGAAACGTAGGATTCCACCTTTTTCTCCTTAAACAGTTTTTTATAGGGGGGGGCGGGAAGCCAAAGTAAAACAATCTGCTGAAGAAATGGCTAAAATTCCTAAGGCTCTGGTGCTCCTTTGATTTCTTTGTCATGACTTTTGAGACAAAAGCCTTACTACTTCTGTACAAGGAGAGGTTGAGAGAACTGGGTTTGTTCAGTTCAGCTTGTTCAGTTCAAAGGCCCGGGGGCGGTGGGATTGCTGTCCTCAGCTGTCAAACGGGAAAGGACAGAGAAGATGGAGCCAGACCATTCTCAGAGGTGCACATGAAAGGCAACGGGCACAAACTGCAACGTGGGAAATTCTGATTAAGTATTAGGGAAAAGGTTCAACAATGAGATTTTGTGGAGTCTCCACCCTCAGAGATTTTCAAACTTGACCAAGCAAGGTCCTGAGCAGCCTTTTCAAAGTTGGCTTTGCTTTAAGCAGAGGTCTGGACTAGATCATGTGCTGAGGTCCCTTCCAAACAAAGTTCTTTCGCAGCAGAAGCAGAGTTATTTTCTGTTGCTATTTGTATAATTCATAGTGATTTCTATAACTGCAGATAAAATTCATAAAGCAGAAGACAATTTCTGATTTAGTGAAGACATTGAAATCTATTTGCTACGTGTTATCCAGGTGATGAGACCTGCAGACAATTTCAGTAGCCAGCTATACAGAAAAGACTTGTGGCGTCCTCTAGTGAGATCTTGACTGTTGAAGTTAAGGGTTGTTTGTATGGGGTTTAGCACATGTAGTCTACCCAACCAGCCTTTCCCATATAACTCATTGAGGTGAAAGCCTCCAACAGAGGCTACAGGAGAGAAAAGATACAGAAAATATCACGGGGCATTGAAAGAGTGTCATTGATTGCTAGTTACAGGACTGTTAGGCATTTTGCAGGAAATGGTCCTATGAGAGAGATGGCTTGAATGGCAATTTCCCTGAGATACAGTAGAGACACTCAAACAAAACTGTTTCAGGTCTTGAAAAATCAACATTTTTTCAATTTTTAGCCGTTTGGAGCAATTTTTTTGTCCTAAGAAAGGTTGATAATTTTTTGATTAAAAAAAAACCCAAAGCAAACAAAAAGCTTTTATTTTGCACTCAATTCGGTTGAATATCACTTGAATCAAGAAGCATTTCAGCTAGCTCTGGCTTACATGTTCAAAATCTTTGTTTGTAAAGCATTTGCAAAGTACAAAACCCATAATTATACCAGCAACAAACTGTTGATAGAATGTTCTAATCTTTGCATTATGTATCAATTTTTAAACTCTTGGCAGACACAAAATCCTTGCAGAGCAGAACTTCTAAGAAATTGCTTTTCTTTTTCTTGTCAGATCAATGCTTCTTCTATTCAATATGTAGTTCTAACCTATCAGATTACTGAGAGTCCCTTTGATATATTTAGAGTGATATTTTAAGTGAAATGGGAATGAAAAAAAGGAAAAGGTCACCAGTTTGCAAATAGTCCCTTATAAAAGATTTGTTCAACTACTTGGTAAGTGCGCCACAGTAGGAACCTGTGTTAGATTAAGGTTTGTAATCTCATGTCAACCAGCTATTTCTCCTTGTAAATATTACCATTCCACAGCAGTAGTTTCAGCAGGATTACTTCTTGCAAAGAACTGTATGATTAATTCCCAAAGCAAGATTCATCTGAATGTTTATTCATTTTCCAGTTTTTAAATTGCTTTGAACTGCATTTCCCCCTCTTTTGGAATTCAGGGCTATTCCCAGTGAGTCATTAGAAACTTACCACACTCCAGCATCTCTGTTTTAACACTCCCATTTTAATTTATCCAGACGCCTCTTTTTATGTAGCTGTCGCATGTTTTGGCTTCCCAACTTCATCAAAACTAAGAAATACTGTTCATTTTTACTTCCTGATCATACATATTTTGATAGCATCTTGAAGATCCAGCCAAGATGAGGACCAGTTTGTGTTCGGTTGAACACAGTCCCTGAGATCTAGTTCCCAATTCAAAAAGTCCACAGAGACAAAAAAATTGTATTAATTTGAACATAATACTACTCTTTAAACTTGTAAGAAATTAGAATTATTAGTAGCAGTGATCCACCTGTAGATTTTAATAAGAATCAGAGCTCTCCTGAGCTAGGCAATATACAGTAAGGAAAAGATGCTTTTTCATAGATAATTTATAATCTGGGTATCTGAGAAGATGTTGCAAAAGAAACATACAGGATGATACTGTATTTAAAAGTATGCAAATAAAGGGAATTTAGTTTATCTTTCTGAGTCCCTGATTTCAATCCTGCTTGCGGTTTTTAAAGGCTTTTAAATATTTTTTTTTAAAAACATCTTTTCTACCCTCTTTAAGTTTTCAGTCAGAGATAGTAATTGTAAACTTGTGTTTTCTGCTTACCCGCATGGAACACACATGAGACCTGGACAGCCAAAAGCCAGGACATTTTGGCTACTTGTAAATTCAACATGCCCAGAAACATTTCCAGACACTGAGGCCAAGTACCACGTCTTGGCTTTCGATACAAGGTGGCTGTGTCGAAACTGGCTATAGGGAACCACCTTTGGAATATTAGACAGCCAAACTGTACCAGGGAACTGTACAGAAAGACTGGAAAAATTCATGCCAAAGAACATATTAACAGCTTAATGACCTAGCAAACACACTCCAGTGCCCAGGAACCTTCCCGAGCCCACAATTTACTACTACGTGCAGTCTTTGTGCTGTTTTCATCTGAAAATTGGTTCAGGCACATTTCTGACACAGGCTTAAATTATTAGAAGCTTTTAATATTTTTTATCTCATTGCTTTAAACTGTCCATACAGCAAGGACATAATAACGTAAATATGGGTTTCATCTTTGTGCACAGGGTCAGAACAAAACTTTATGAACCACTCAAGCCCTGAAGCCAGGAATAAGTAGCTCTATCTTAAATAATATTAAGGTTACGAGAATGACTAACTGCTAAAGCAGCCTGTCTGCTTCAGTCTTGCTGAGCTGTTTGTATGGTTTCTGATGGTTATGCTTGGCTGGAAGATATGCATTTGTTTTCCACCAGTGCCATTTTTGAAAACATTTTCTTTTCTTATGAATTGGAAGAAAACAGGAAAAAAAAAAAGATCACAGTTCATCATCATCTTCCGAAACAAAATTCACATTTTCAGATGAGAAAACTTTTTGTCAGTTTTGCTTTCCTTCTCCAGGATAAAGTGATTTCTGCCTAGTAGCCAGTGTTTCAATTTTCCTGGGAGAAAGTTCAAGGTTGTTTTTTTGGTTGATTTGGTTTTTGGGTTCTTTTGGTTGGGTTTGGGTTTGGGTTTTTGGGGGGCTTTGTTTTTTTGTTTTGTTTTGGTTTGTTTTGTTTGGGTTTTTTTTTTTCAGAAAAAAACCCAAAACATTTCTTCTGTAGAAATTTTTCATTTTTTTTTAAGATGGTATATTCTATTAAAAATGAATTGAATGGGAATGTCCTAGTCAGCTTGAGTTTCCCCACCTCTGCAAAGTGACTGGATCCCAGACAAAGTTCATTATTTTCTGCATTTACTATTCTGATCAAGAATTTGCCAGATATTCAGAACTTAGCCACAAAAGTTTCTTGAAAATTACTCTTCACTTTAACCCATTATAGATACATAAAAATGATAAATCAGAGAGGATATTTTAAGGATTTTTTTTTTTTTTTTTTTTTTTTTTTTAAAGTGGGGCTTTAAATAAGTATACGTTGGGCGCTTGCTTTTCAGGACAAATCTTTTCAGTTCTAAAAAGAAATCTCTGACCAGGATAGCGCTAATTGCATTGCCTAGGCACATTGAGTAGGGATTTCATTTCACACATCACAAACTATCCACACAACCTTGTCATAGTAATATTTCATACATAACTTTTTCCCAGCAAAGTCTAATCTTCCTATCCTAGTTTCACAGTCCACTACTCTGAAACAAAGCTCAGTTAAATCTTAATAAAAAAAGAAGCAAAATTAAAAAGAAAAAAGCCTCTGTGGTTTCTCTCAGGCCATTGTCCCTGAACTTGCTGAAAGTTTCTGCAACCTCAGCTGGACTCCAGGGACAGGACTCTGGTAATCGTCAATGGACAGTGTTGCTAATACAGCACATTCAAGGGGAAGGAAAATGAGGTCTAGAAAGACACAGAATACTTAGGGTTAAGCAATTGTTATAGAGTTAAGTGACTTTTTTTTTTCTCATTGCTTTCATAGGAATGCTCTATTTGAAAGCTTAGAAATTCAACTTTTTTGTTTTTTTCTTTTAATTTATAGATGTTACTTACAAAACAAAGACAAAATTAAGTTTTGTGCTTTCCTTTGAACAGGTTTTGGATGATTCTTAGGTTAATTGCTCTCTATTGATTTTGTGCACCTTTTTTTACCTAAAAATCATACTTTTCAACCAGCAGTATGACGAGAATAAGGGAAATTCTCCTTTTGTGGACATGTTATTTCACTAAGTCTGTCACAAAGATCTTAGATCCCCTTCTGAAGCACTTTTACAGGTCACTGTCAAAGTCAAAATATTTGTTGGTCCATTGGCCTGTTATGGTATATGCTTCTGTATATTGCTTTTCACCTCTAGCTCTCAGACAGGTATACAATAGGATGAAATAATGTAACTCTTTCCATTTGACATAAGGCTAAGTACATTTGTATGTATCACATTCTCTGTTTTTTACAAAATTACTATTCTCACAAAGTCATATGGTCATTTGTTGTGGCTGAAATTCACCCTATCTGCAAAATTCCTTAAAAAAATTAATTTCCAAGAAACCAGTCTTCAGGTGGAGTAAATTCATTACAGTATGAGAATTAGTGGAACAATGGCAGCAAGTTTGGATGCAAAGTCTGGATCAAAACGGAACAGTTTGCACCAAGCGATGTTCTGCTCCTCTGTGTTTGATGTGTTGAAGAGTTGCTTCAGATTGAATATCTGATTATTGGAAAAAAAAGCAGGTATTTGAAAGTGTGCATACAGAGGAAAGTGGATTTTATTAAAAAGTAAGTAGATCTTTTTCTCCTTTGGAGTCAGAAATATGGAATAGTAAGCACACCCTTTTCTCACAGGACCACTGGGAAGACCTGGACCAGAATAAATTTTCTCTTTTTATGATTGTTTTAAATGCATCTTTTAGAAACCTCCATTTCACTCTAATTATTTTTTAAGAGATTCTGAATCTTTCAAGATGTTCTTTTCTCCCTATTTATTCCTCTGAAGAGAACATCGCTGCTCAGATAACAGTCATTGAAAACCAGATAGCACTGACATATCAATAATGTTAGCAGGTGTGCTTTCACTGCGTAGAAAGCGATTTACTATTTTCCTGCAATCCACTGAACTTTCCTCATTTCGGGGGAAATTTAGTGGATTTAGTGGACTTGCTTGATTTGGTCATTTTTAAGTGTCTGAATCTTGGTGAAAGCTTAGCAGGCATTTCAGCTGTTGTGCAATACATTTATGCCAAGTTTTATTCTATATATATTGCTTTCTATGTTTCAGTGTACTGAGATCATATTTTAATGTACTAGAAAGATGTAATTTCTGATAAATAAACAAAAATTGCATATCCGGGGTTTTTTTTCTTAAATACATTCATGTATTTGCCACAGCTTGTGTTCTTTACGATTGTTAAACAGGATGTTTAAATTTCCGTGTCATGAACAGCAGAGTACTATTGGGTAGTAGTTCAGTAGTTCAGCTAATTTTGTGTGGAAGGAGGTGCCTGCATCTTAAAATGTGTGTGCTTATGCATCTATATCTCCATTAAATAAGTGCTGATATTTCAGACTGCTCTGACACAAAATTAGCCCTGCTTCTAACAAATTAAAGTATGCTTTCATTGTAGCATATTTGTTTATAATATCTGACAAGCTGCTCTGCCTGAGTGCCTGATACAGATGAAACCATTGCCTTCTGCTTGGCAAGTCAAATGAATGCCACTATAGGATTGTTAAACTCTGATAAAACCATACATAAAAATCTGTGCTCCTGGACTCCTCTTTTCAGTGCATCTGTTCCAATTCTCCAAGCAATGAGTATGGGATTCTTCAATGGTTTTCTGTAGAGTTAGTGGCTTTTTTCTGATGTGTGTCCACAGAGTCTGCCCTTGGCTAGAGTATTCCAGAGAAACTGAAAACACACTGTGCTGGCTAATTAACGGAAGTACAAAAAGCTTGCTGCCAGGGAATCAAATGTTGGCAAACAGGTCCCTTTAGGCTCTTTTTGAGAAGGCTGGCAAATGCCAGCTGTCTACCCATTTGGCTTAGGATAAAACACAAAGCTAGACATGGGCTCTGTCATTTTATTTTATTTTTTTTCTTTCATGCAAAAAATTCTACAATAACTTACATGGCTTAGATTGACTTCAATGCAATTATGCAGGGTGCAGGCCAATATGGAATTCACTCTGCACAATCATATGTTTCATATTGGGTTGTCATTCACTTCGTTACTCCAGGGTATAACTCAGGAATGAGTCTGCCAAAGCCAGCAGAGTTACATTTTGTTTTAAAGCAGATAAAAAAGGGAGGAGAGAATAAAGCCTATATTGTGAGGTTAAGAGAGAGAAAAAAAGACCATGACAGTGGAGTGGTACGGTTTCAAAACTGCATGTTATGGAAAAAACCAACCCTCCATTTCCTAGTTTTAAAACGAGATCGTTCTTTAGCATGGCACTAAGTTAAGCCTTGCTTGGAGTCTGCAGCTCTGTCTCTTACAGTGAGAACTGGGAGAGCTGACAAGAGTTCACTGCTGCTTTTTTTGATTTTTTTAACCCACAGAATATGATCAAAACATTTCTTCAGAATATATCTTAGTGCTCCCACCTGATCTGGTATGCAGAAAAAGGGTCAATTATGCACATTTTCTTTCTGCCAGCTTATCCACCAGTTATGAAACTGGGGAGTTTTCCATTGGAATACCTCATCTACCCTGCTTCACTCCTCAGCTTTGCCTGACTTAAAATGTCCTCAGAGAAACATCTACCAGCACCGAAAGACTAGGGCAGCTCCTTATGTCCAGAAGAGAAATGACAGGTCAGAATAAGAGAAAAATACCCCACTTCAGCATAGCTGTCAGCTTAGAAGCCTGAACCCTTAACTGGCACATGGGATATGCCCCACTTTCACAGCCCTGATCTCAATTAGGTGCAGCAGACATTTGTATCATAGCTTCTTCCATTTTAAGTGCTTATCGTCATCACCTGGGCACTGTGCTTTTTCTACTCGTCTAAGACCTTCAAAAGTCCTGGGTTTGACCCCATGCACCACGGAGACATTTGTGAAGTCTCAGTAACTTCTGCTGCTGTCAAATCTGGTACTCAGCCAAGTGCAGCAAAACCACCAGTCATGCCCCGTCAGCCCCGTTGTCAGTCTGGTTCAGATGCCCTAATCATAGAATCACAGAATATCTCAAGTTGGAGGGGACCCATAAGGATCATCGGGTCCAACTCTCTGCTCCTCACAGGACTACCTAAAAATAAACCATATAACTAAGAGCATTGTCCAGACACTCCTTGGTCTCACAGTACAGGATTGCACCCACAACTTGGCAGCCCCACACTCACCATGACATGACAACATAGATCTTTCTGTGCCCATCTCTAAGAGTAGCAAACCGTCCATTTCTTAGGCAACCAGACCAGAGTTCACATTATCTTCAAAAAGCACCATTCTCTCTTAAATTCCATACTCTTCCTAAATAGGATGCCTAGTGAACTCTACTAAGATTGAAAATACTGTTTCACCCTCACAATTATCCAGTAAAAGTCAGAATCAATCCCAAGTATTGCATCTGGTTTTCAGTCCAGTTCATTCACAGCCCATTTTCATCTTGTATGCAAGCACCATCTTCATTCACCGTTTTATATTTGCTCTCAAAGTACCTTTTTTTTTGGTCCCATGGTGATTGCCACCTACTGCTGTTGACAACGTGTAATGTAAATAAATTAGACCAGACCTTGGCAAACTATTTACGTTTTCAGATGTGTGTTCGCAAGGAGTAGGCAGACGCTTGGAATAGGCATTTTCTCTAAGTGACACAATATGCATGCGAAGCTGTAAAATCAATACACCATTTACTGAAAAGTAGTTGATTTTCTGAAAAGTTGTGTTGATTGTATTTGCTTTAAAATGCTTTTTTATATAGACCTAATTGATTACGGTCTTCCCTTTTGTGAAAACCATTAATTAAAATGACATCACACTCAGAATAACTTGTATAAAATGAACAGTAGGACCTTGTTTTTATAATGAAAGCTTTGATTAAAAAAATATAAGGAAGAAATAAATAATTCTGCTTAAACATAAATGGGTCAGGCAGATGCGCATAAAAGGCCAACAAAAACTTCCACTTATATTTGTCTTTAAGCAAATAACCAAACCCCATGAGTCTTCACAGGATCAAGGACTATGTCAAACGGGTGCTATATACAACACCAATTATTAAAACTTACAGACAGCTGGAACACTAAAAATATTTTCATTTTACAGAAATTAGTTACTCTCTTGCTTTGTGCCAGTATGCAGCTTCTCTGAACCTATTTTCCAATCTTCATATCCATATTTCTCAGCGGCTGAAATTTCATAGGTTTCCTAGCTGTCTGTTTTGGTAATTCTGGCTGGTCTGGAGTATGATGCTGTGAATAGCGAACAATTGTGAGCACAATGCTCAGGACACCTTCTCCCACACTGCTTGCAAAGGAAGAATTAGCTGTCACAGCACAAGCTGTCATTACAGCTTAATAGAGTCCCCAGCAAACTACATGCCAATAAACTCATGCTACTCTCTAAGATGCTTTAGGTCCCCGTTTTCTGGGGAAATGCTTCTTTCCTTCTGTACTACTGAGTTTAACATCTCGGGGCAGGTGATGACAAATTCTCAAGAGAAGGCTCTCCCCTCTGGAACTAATTTCCACCAGTAATGCAGCAAAACCTGAAGGCATAGAGAAAAGCCCATCTGTTCAAACAGGCTTTTGCCTGAGGTAGATTAGTGGGATATTTCAGTCCGTCCTTGGTTTCTGTTTGAGGATGTACCTTTATATTTATGCTGGCTCGGTAGTACTCAAAACAGCTAGAGAAAGTTGCTCAATTCAGCCAGCTATTGGTAAATATTTTAAACTGTTGTCTTTCTATTTTATTTGTTAGAAATGAAGTTGGATTATTAAAAATGGAAATGTGTTTTATTTATGTAATGAGAAATTACTTACTGGTTTACATTGATGGAAACATGAACAAAAGAGGTAAGAAGGGCTCAAATAGCTCACAGCTACTGATCTACCTCAGCTCCTTAAGCCCAAACTAATACTTTTGTTGTGAAGGCTGGAGATGAAGATGAATTATTTGTAATTACTGAGTATCTAGCTGTGTGATTTTATGTTCCTTATTTTATAGTTGCTACTGTGAGGATATAAGAATTGATTCCTGTGTACAGTAGATTTGCTGTTTAGCAGTTATTATCAAAGAAAAAGTGAAGGTCACATTTACATTCAAAATTCTCCATACACTAAAAATAAAACAGCACAATAAGTTAAAGAGTATCCAACTTCAATAAGGGAATAAAATGTTGGTGTATTAGAGCTACAGAGAGGGTTTTTTTGCTAATGGCTGCTTGGACTAATGTTTCCTTAAGCACTGAGAATCCCCATGCAGAGACTACCCCCATTCTGTTCAGCGTATGCAGAGGTTATGTGCTTGAGAGGTACTGCTGTCCTGAGAAACCTTGATTTCAGACAAAGGATGAAAAATGGGCAATACTGTCATCCCCAGTTTACCAACTTAGTAAGGAGAGATAAGTCTCCAGTGGAGAAGTTGCCTGTGAGCGGACCACTGTATTTTTGTAGGGTCCCTCAGAAGTTTCAGAGTTCACAGACTGGGAGCACCGCCTCAGTGTTTAGCATGTATTTAAGCACATCGGAAATCAGGCACATCTATAATCCCCACTGATTTTAATAGACTTTCAGTAGTTCATTTAGTCAACTTCAGACCGCATGCTTAAGTGCTTTTCTAGATCAAAGCCCTCTGCGTATTGACATCTCAGCTACATTGTCCTCTGTGTTACAGCAGCTTCCTTGAGTCTGAGACAGTCGGAGTATTTGCAGTCCTGCCCTTTGGGGAAGGATGAAGGATGGTATATACTGGTCAAACCACCTCTTGTTAATAAGTTATTTTCTTTTCTTATTCATTAATTAAAGTACAGCATCAGAAAAATAAACATAGTTTCAAAAGAGTGGACAAGCATATCCATCTGTTAAAATCCTATTATCCTTTGGAACTGACAGGTACTCAGGTCTCCTTGACCACTGTCTGACTTTCTTCTACTTTTCATTCCCCCTCAAAACTTCCCTCAGTTGTTTGGCTTTATTTCACATATTTCTACGAACTTGATCATTCCCAATAATGCCAATCATGCTGGAGTACTACAGACTAAGTAGAGTTCAATGCAGCTTATCCGGCTGCTAGTTTTCAGCAATTCTTTGGTGCTTGTACACAGGTAGCTACCATGAGCCTTCCTTCTCCTTCCCACATGCAAACCACTGAGATACTTGCCAACACTATATAGCAGTACATATAAGTACTGGTGTATGGCCCACTAAGCACATCAGATCCACGACCAATGCCAAAAAACAGCATTTCAATCTATGGAGATATCCAAAACTCAGCTGGACATGGTCCCAGGCAACCTGCACTATCTGACCCTGCCTAAGCAGTGAGGTTGAATTAGATGTCATGTCAAGACATTCCTTCCATTCTCAACAACTCTGTGATTAATAAATTAGCCCATTTCAGTAATATTTTCAGCATCACATGTGTTCAAGGTTGAACCAATAGAACTTACTATAGATGTGAGAAATAACATTAATTCTTATAATCCATAACTGATAAAGCAAAACTCTTAGCACATCTGTTAACTATAAAACTAAAGCGTAATTAACTGACTGAACTAAACTAGTTCAAAAGGATGAAAATAAATACTTGCAGCAGCATTAGTGTTAAAAGATTTAATTCCTTTCAGATGAGCAGGGACCCCTGCCTGTACTGTCCACTTCTTCAATTCACTATTGAAAGCAACAGTACAACATGATGTGGAGTTAGGTATGGAAATGACACAGTGCTACCTCTCCCTGGGTAATGCAACTCTGATAATGATCTACTGAGAACAATGAAATATAGAGGAGATGGGGCTTTTAATTCAGAAACTTCTTAGCTACTTCCAGTACTTGGATCTCAGTAGGTCGTCTGTCCACTCCAGAGGGAGAGAGTGAGGCTGCTTGTACCCTGCTTAACTAAGGTAGAACACAGAATTTTGATGTCTCATTTTACAGACAAACAGATTGTACTCAGCTAACATTTCTCCGTCAGATAGTCTTCAATCTTATCTTTCGGGTACTAAAATGTGGCACCAATTTGGATTAAAATATTTGCTGCGTTTTCAAAAATAGACTATGATAAATTAGGAAAGAGACCTGTCAAATTGAAAGTATCACTGACTGTTCTGCTTTCTTTTACACTGAATACAAATGACAAATTCACCTTACACCAGTTTCCTTCTGCACAAATTTCTAATGACATTGCAGAGAAGTAATGGCACTTTAAAGCCTGTTTGATGGGTTCAAAGTCTGTCATTAACATTACAGAACCTGTCCCTCTATTTGCTAAAGCAAAATTGATCTTTTACAAAAGTTGTATTGTTAAAATTAATATCGTTATTGACTGGCAAACAAAAATGCTATCCAAAGCTTAACAGATCTTTTTGTGATAAAACTTTTCTTGTTTGCTAAAATTTTCCTTTTTAAGCTTGAAACTTAGGCAGAATATACTGCAAGTTGATAAATATATCTGACATATACTAGAGAAGGAATCAGTCCAATCTCTCTGCTCATTACTTCTAGCTGAATGTATTTTCTCATTCTGACAAATGTGCTTTTTTCCTTAGGTGTTTGCACTTTCTAAGTATTAAAGACCCTTAAAAAGTTCTCATTTCTTCTGCATGAAGAATGTGTCACCAGCATCGGATACTGTGTCTCTTTAAAGCATTACTCAAAATAACATTACTTTCAGGAGGCAGGTTTGTGGGGACCCAATATACCTAGTGAGTGGAATGATTAGCTTATCCTCAGAGAGTAGAATATTATTTTTTTTAAATACCAAGCACCCCAGGGATCCGCAATTACTTCTCTCTTCTGAAAAGTAGACATAGGACTCCTAAGTTGTCCTTTGCAAATGGCTTATGGAAATGCATCTCATCCAATTCACTTATCTACAATGCAGGTGTCCTATCCCAGCTCATCAGTCTGGGCTCCTTCAAAAGCCTTGGAAGGAAAGCAGCACTGTCAGGATAAAATTCATTGGACCTATTGTCATGGTTCAACCCCAGCCAGCAACTAAGCACCATGCTGCCGCTCACTCAATCCCCCCTAACCCAGAAGGATGGAGGAGGGATTTGGGAAAAAAAAAGAAAAAAGTAGAACTTGTGTGTTGAGATAAAGACAGTTTAATAGAACAGAAAGGAAGAAACTAATAATGATAACTGTTCAATAGTAAAATGACAATAATAATAAAAGGATTGGAATATACAAAACAAGCGATGCACAATGCAATTGCTCACCACTCACCGATCGCTGCCCAGTTAGTTCCTGAGCAGCGATCCCCCCAGGCCAAGTCCCCCCAGTTTATATACTGGACATGACGTCCCATGGTCTGGAATACCCCTTTGGCCAGTTGGGGTCAGCTGTCCTGGCTGTGTCCCCTCCCAACTCCTTGTGCCCCTCCAGCCTTCTCGCTGGCTGGGCATCAGAAGCTGGAAAATCCTTGACTTAGTCTAAACACTACTGAGCACCAACTGAAAACATCAGTGTGTTATCAACATTCTTCTCATACTGAACCCAAAACATAACACTATAGCAGCTACTTGGAAGAAAATTAACTCTACCCCAGCCAAAACCAGGACACCTATTTTATGTGTCAGATTAAGATACCTGGAAAGGGACTATGCCTCAACTTCATTACAGAAGTCGTAACTGGATTTTCAGGAAAGGTATACTTATTCTGAAACTGGCACGTAAACATAAGATCAGTATAGAAGAGCAGCACGCTTGTTCCTGTGATTGTGGAGTTTTACAAGGTTCTTTGAACACTGCTGGCTAAAGCAAACAATATAGGTTAGTAAAAATCTACATATTTTTCAAAGTTGAATCGGATTCTTGACTAACATGTAGCATTTCTCATTGCCTTTCTATTATTTTGAAATTGTATGATAAGAGAATTTTAATGCAATAGATAAAAATATCTATTGTATTGAAGATCATAAACACTTATACTTTAAATAAGTAAAGCATAATATGGTAAATTTAGTAATACTCACATCAGTGACTAATTTCTCTGTGTTTCTCAACAGCATAATTTGATACCTGTAAATCAGACCACTTTTCTACTATCTTAATATTTTTTTTTAATTTATAATAAAAGAGTCCTATTAATTAACCCCTGTATAAAAATATGTCATTAAAAATTTTAGGATACCTTTGAGCCCTGAAATCTGTGGAAGATTACTCAGGTTATATTATCTGGGTGTAGGAATTGCAAGTGTCTTAATACAGCTCCCAAACAAAATATAACAATAAGCAAAATAATATGAGTTGGTTATATGAAATCATATTTTTTGACAAAAGCAGCTCTGAAAGCAGCTCTGACAGCCATGAGAAAAAGGTAAACTGAAAATCTGTAATATAATTTAAAGATTTAAAATAATTAAAGGCATATCTTTTACAATAACCTCATTTTTTTAAAGCATAGCTCTGAAACTAGAAATGGATGTGTTGCTGTATTATATGTATTGCACAGGAAAAGCAGGATTTAAGCACACTGACATAAGATCTTTTTTAAGAATAACAATTTGGAATGTGCTGAAGGGGTTTTGGATGAAGAGAGAGGAAATCTCAGAGACCCCCAATGGAGCAAAAAAAATTCTTTACTAGTGAAGCGCATATAGTTTATGGGAATTAACCTAGATACTGAACCTTGTTTCACTAACACTTGTTGCTGTCTGGAAATTGGTCAATATATACAAACTTCTGGGAGTCTCTTGGGGAGAATAGGGAAACGGGTTTAGGCAAACAAGAACATGACTGCTGTAAAAAGCTAGGACAGGAATACGATGCTGGAAATTTGCAGAATGCTGTCTGAATACCTTTAGTAACAACTGTGATAGTTTAGAATAGAATAGAATAGAATGACATAGAATAGAATAGAATAGAATAGACTATTTCAGTTGGAAGGGACCTACAACGACCATCTAGTCACAACTGCCTGACCACTTCAGGGCTTACCAAAAGTTAAGCACGTTATTAAGGGCATTGTCCAAATGCCTCTTAAACACTGACAGGCTTGGGGCATTGACCACTTCTCTAGCAAGCCTGTTCCAGGGTTTGACCACCCTCTTGGTAAAAAAATGCTTCCTAAAGTCCAGTCTGAACCTCCCCTGGCAGAGCTTTAAACCATTCCTATGTGTCCTGTCACTAGACACCAGGGAGAAGAGCTCAGTACCTCCTGCTCCATGTCCCCTTCTCAGGGAGCTGTAGAGAGCAATAAGGTCGCCCCTCAGCGTCTTTTTCTCCAAACTAGACAAACCCAAAGCCCTTAGCCATTCCTCACGGGCCATGCCTTTAGCCCTTTCACCAACTTTGTTGCCCTCCTCTGGATGCAAGTTCAATGATATTAGTGAGATAAGGTTTGCAGATGGCGGTCTTATCTTTTACTAAACCAGTTGTTAGAAATGAAACATCAGTTGACTCATCAGGCACGTGAGCCCTACTTTGCATCTGAACTAGAAGCAAGAAACTTCAAACCTAAATTCAAGCTGAGAACACTTGGCCATGGTTTAATGACACATGTATCAGCTGGACTACCTTGAAGGAAAAATGAGCTGGTGGCTATGGGATGTTACTAAGGAAAGTTGATAATGTAGTTATTTCCTCGGAAAAAGGAGGAGAGGAGTTGTTTATCATTCGTGTTACATAGAGCTTAATGCCAACAGATCTCAGCCACAGTAAATAACCCCACAACAGAAACATCAGCATTCATGCATCTTGCACCTGTGTGTCCTGGGATGTAACACATTTCATCCTGGGTAGCAGTGTCCTCACGGTAGCAACACAGGATAAGCCAAGCAACAGCTACACAGCAGGCTGAACTCGCACTATCAATAAAGAGCAGGAACACCCCACTGACGATAAGTGAACGCTTGTTATAAAACAGGCACTCCCTGCCTCCCGATTCTCAATAAAGACTGAAGAAACACTCCGAAATGAAGAGTCTGGAAAATTCACAATTCTATTGAATTCCAGAAACAATGAGCTAAATAGAGATATTGATCTTTTCACACATTATAATCTTCTTCCCCTATACTAACCACAATGACTATCTGTCTTCCTCTTTCTCATGAGAGAGAATTATCCTATGACCCTACTAACATTCTCTCAGATCTATGATGATTTCAGGGATGGCCTAACCTATACCTAAGTAAATTGAGCATTTTTTTCTTAACCTTAGTTTGTCTTAGCTTTGAAGTTTGATACTTGGAAGAGGGACATGGATGTCCAGTAGCTTGTCTAAATTTTCCACATGTATGATTAGTGTGATGACAGGTGTTATATCCATTTAAAAGGTTCATCTTCCTTACTGTTACAAGTGTATACATGAGAGAAAACTCAAAGCCAAGTCCTGACAGTTCATGTTCCCAGTAAATTGTGACATTTAAGTTCCGGGATGCAGCAACACAGGTAGATTATGATGTCTAATCAACAGATAGAAACATCTCCGAGACTTTTTTTTAACCAGAAAACCTCAATTTTCCCATCACTGTGTAAGGTATGCGGGCCATTTTTGGAGAGTGCATGTCTGAAATCTATCTTCCTCAAAATGTGAGACTTTTCATGACTCTTCATGCTCTCTGTGGCTTTTCTACACTGTGATTCCTCTTAGCTCATGCTATCTAAATGGGGAGGGATGGAAAGAGTTTGAACAGGGCTCAGGAACATCATCCTCATTCTAATGCACAACGAGCAGTGTTAAATCTTCTTAAAAATATAATACAGCAGGATCCACTAGTTTAAATGGGTGCATCTTTTCTGGAACTGTATCACCATGGAAACAGGAAAAGATCATGGTCTTTGTACAATCCTTGCCTTTTTGTCCTCCCATATTGAACTCCACAGGGGAAGCTTTCACAGTTATCTTTCTTTCACAACATTTTATAGGGTCATTCTACAAAAAGGAGCAATTAACTCACCACAAATACCTCCAAGACTTTCAACAAAACAAGTTTCATACTTTGGCGTCTGTGGCTGGTTTTCTATAGATATGATATTATCTTTTGACTCTTTTAGAGGAAAATAACAGAGGTTAGGGTTTCTATTTCTGATATATAAACCCCCCTGTTTCTGTTTCACAATGTAGGGAAATTTTTCCTGGAATTTTCTCTATCTTGGTTATATATGTGAATTGATCATCAGTGTGTATAATTTAGAGTAGCTCTTTCTAGACAGTGCTGTTTCACCCACTTTAATTGCATACTTTTTTTTTTACAGTGAAATACCAAGGACCTCATTTGTCTTTCTTTGAAAGGATTCCTCACTTGGGCAGAACTTTTTTGCAAAAGTTAGAAACAAAATAATAGAAAACTCCTTTCTTATCTGTGTTATAAAAAACTTGCTATAATATATAAGTTGGCAAATTGCTTCTTCAATTTCTTTTAAGTGTTTTCTGAAATTTTTCATCCCTTATTTCTTTATTTCCACCTTCAATCTTTTTCTCAACTTGTTTTAAGAACTCTTCAAATTCTCCATTTCCTAAGGGTTTTTTTTTTTCCTAAATGTCTCTTTCCCTCCCAGCTTTTTACCATTCAAGAGCTGTCAAAATCACAGTTTCTTTACTGACTAAGGGCTGAACATTGTTTTGGGTGGGTTTTTTTGTTTTTTAATTATGCTTGGTTTATGCTATAGCATCAACTGCAAGTTAAGAACTATACCAAACTTAGTTTGATAGAAAATATCATGGTTCCCAGCAGGACAATGGAACTATGTCCCTGGCTTTCAAGAAACCATAAATAAGACTAGCTAGAAAAATAAAACCACAAGTTGATTAAGGCAGAATGCAGCTATCTAGGGTTTTTCTGTGTCAGGTCCTTAATTTCTCTTGCCTTATCAACATTTAGATTTGTTTCCATTAGGTAGTGATTTTTTTCATCCATTGGCAGTCTCCTACCCTTGCACACAGCATCATTAGTTATGGCCTAACACATGTTCTTAGGGACTACTTCAGATCATTTCAGCTTGTACATATCCTGATCTGTATTGTAACTATCATGTTTTCTCTGACACAATGTGAAAGAAAAAGGAAGATCAGTCAGACTACTGGGTAAAGCAGGCCTTAAAGAGCAATGGATTCCATATCACTGCCGTTGTGTAATTAATATCAAGAGCAATTCACTGTGAATAATATGAAAATAAATTTATCCTTTCGAGTTCTGGCTTGGAGGGTGTTTTATTAGATGTTACACTATTAAAAATGAGCAGGACATATTCTTTTATTGCCCAGTCTTAAATTAACAAGATTTATTTCTGTCCCCAAGACTGGGTGGGTTTGGTAGCCAATGCCATATGTAAATGGACATAATAACCAGGTGTAGCTGCCTCATTTCGTTCTTTGTTTCAGATGGGTTTTTAATAGCTGTTCAGGTTGCTACACGATACGTAATATTTTATGCCATGTGAAACAGCTCAGGAAAAAAATAATAATACACAAGACCCTAAAGATGTCTGTTTGAACTAGCAGTTCTTTGTTGACGGAGTCATTAAGGGCTGAGGTGTATTTAATACTTTGATAGAAATGTGTCAAAGATATGACAATGGACTGTTAGTGTTTGTAAATGGGATTTTGCACTCTCTTGTTTCTTCCAAGAATCCATCCAGCTTGTACAGAAAATGTTCTCAGCAAATAAAAGGCAAGCCAACAGTTTCTCAGGGATGCTGCTCATGTTAATTAAATTGGCCCTTGTATTGTCCTCTGCAAACTTACCCTTTTATACTCATGTAAACAAATCTCAGATTCATTCTCTGATATATTACTGTGAGGTAAATCCAGAACAACGTCAATGATCTCCAAGGGTCAGAGCTTCTACTCACTGAAAGTCCAGGGTAAATTCACTGAAGTCATTGGCATTACTTTAAGTTCATACTGCTATAAATTAAACTAAATTTGATATTAAAATTTATATGATTAGTAAAAATAATATGAAGGAAGCCCCTTCAGCCATGATCCAAATATATAGCGCTTTTTTCCCACTACTCTGTTCACAGAAGGCATTTCATTCACTTTAAACGTGCCAAAGAGGTCACAGTAAATCTATGATACAGTGTAAGTACAGAAGGTAGGAGAAAAACCTGCAGATTTCATTTTTGTAGAAGAATGCAAATAACCAAAATGAAATGTGAGAAGGATACTGAAGTTAAAACCTCAGTGCTAATGAAAGTAGCACAGGAACTAAAATGACTGTCGGTGATATGGGTCACGTTTTTACATCTCCTTCCACGATGTTCTAGTATTCTTTGTAGTGGAAGACTTAATGAATGCAATGAACTGTGGAACAGACTTTCGATGGAATATTACTTAAAATACAGCAGAGAAGGTGTCAAGGAAAAAAAAAATAAAAAGAAGAAATCCAACTAGGAAAAGTCCTGCAGTGAGGGCAAATATCCACTTTATTCTATCTTTAGCTTTTCTGATGTTTCAGATACAATTTTATTCAAGTACCTTGAAGCTACTACAAAACAGGCGTGTCTTCCTGTTTTAATTTTGCTTGGACAAAAACACTCATGATGGTATGGAGTCTATTGAGAAGCAAAGCTGGAGGATGAGCAACAGTGATAGAAAAGTAATATTCTTTGAGGGGAATAATGTGAGCCATAACCTGCACTTTATAGTGTGCCATTGAGCTGAACCAATTCAGTGAGATTTTTGCCAATTTGATAAGAGAACGTGGCCAGCAAACACTGGTTGATGAAAACCAAATAGCTTCAGACTTGGAAGGACTGAATAGAGTTCCTCTACTTTGTCTCCTTAATAATGTCGTTTTATAAATTATCACTGCCAGTATTTCCTTTCTTGGGGGACAATCTGAAGCCTTTACTATGAAAGACGATACCTTTATTGTGACAGGGCAGCAATCTAGTTTCTCTCTGGCACAGTTTACCATTTCCAGAAGTATAAATTGTAACCCTGCTCAATGATGTCATTCCAAATAATGCAGAATATAAAACAAGGAGAAGTAATTGTAGGCCTACATGTGGAAGGAAAAAGCAGTGAGCAATATGCTTCAGTTTCCTCTGTGTGCTACTCTTCATTACCCTTAAACGCATCCCTGGAGCATTCTCACAACAGTGGAAATCTATGTGGGATTTGGATAATGTCGTCACCATTTTCGCTATCAATATGTTTGAGTTGCACTGCATATACTGGCAGGAAAGGTTTCTGAATGTGTATAATGTTTTTTGATACTGATTATCCTGCAATGTAAATCCATACTATTCTCCAGTTATGATTTCATTACATAACTCTGTCTCACATCATGTGGCACAGTTGCACTGCCCAAAAGTAAGTTTTTTGTGGTAATTTTGTTGACTGTGCTATTGGTATATGAAATAGGACATTTTTTACCAATTTACTACATTAAAACCGAGAGGTGTAATCAATTCACTAAGTTCACAGATGAAAACCCAATACTGTATCAAACTGAGCTAGGATTGTTGAACTATTTGCATAATTATCAACAGATTTATTGCGATACTGATTTGTATTACTATAGCATTTGGAAACCTCATTTAGAGATCTGTGGTCCTTGCACTGGGTATTGTACCCAGCTGCAAGGAAAAAAAGAGTTCCTAGTGGCGTGAGGAAAGTTTTAGTGACATTAGGAAAAGGTATGTAGCTACGGTAAACAGAAAAACAGAAGCAAATTTAACAGGGACATTACTTTAATTTAGTGTAACAACCTGCTGTCAGTGCACCACAGACCCCCAGCCAATGTCCAGCAGTTATTACATAACAATTTATCGTTGGTGGCTGGAAAGTCACTACTAAATCAGAGGTTCTCTTGCCAGATGACTCTTCTGCAGTCACTTGAATGTATTCTTTAGAGCGCAGATCTGTAGTTGATTTCTCCTCTCCTACTGAATCTCTCCCTTTGTGTCTGCTGGTCATTTTGAACAGCATTATTCTGTACTCATGTATGCTGTTGGTAACACAGCTGCTAGTAATACAGTACAGGTATGTCTACGTTGCCATTGAATACCTAGCATTTGCACAGGTAGGCATCCCCCAACACCTTAAAAAACCAACTAGGGACTGGTGGATTAGTTAGGGTTGCCTGAAAACATGAGTCAGGAGGGATTACATTTTTGAAAGGTCATGAGAAACACTAAGCGAGATTAAAAATTTCCCGTGCTGGTTTTACCCTTGTGTAGACACAATCCAAGATGTAAGATGTCCCAGGTAATAGAATTGTTCATTAGACTGGCTGCATATCGACTTAGAAATTTAGATAGGTAAGTTACATATTTTGTATTTCCCTTATTCTGGAGTTTGAAAAAATCTAGTGATCCAGAGGGAAAAAATATTTTGCAGATACATTATAAGAACAAGCTAAGCTGAGAGATGGTTTAGGTTTAAAATTTATCGTTTAATGCTAAAGAAGTCAATAAAAATAAGGAAGAAAAGAAAAGCCCAAATAATGTGTTAAAAAATAAAGAATTTTAAAAGAATGCTTGGGTGTGTCTGTCCTGGAAGGGGATGAAAGAATGGACGCACATGAGAGCTACAAGTCATTTTGTGTAGCTACCAGAAGGCAACAGTTCCTTTGACTGCAGATGCAGTATCAGAACAGTGACAGTAAAGATGCTTTAAAAATCAAAGCATAGGCAAGGAGTATTTTTGGATAGTTGAACCCAGTGTGTAAAGAATGCTGAGAGACAGAGAATGGGGGGTGCTACCCATTCCTGGGGTATTTTTATATTTACGCTAAAAGAATTCAACTTTTCTTACCCTGGCTTTATTTCACTGTACCAGAGCTTGATCCATCAGAAAGCCTGCAGCTGACACCATCAAAGCTGAAAAGACAAACACAATCAAAAAGAAATGCTGTATTTAAACAGAAGGAAAAATCTTTAATTTTCTGTTCCATTCTCCTCCTTACCCGCTCGTGACCCAATATAGGACTTTTAACACACCAAGGTTAACCACTAAAGCTCCAGTCTCACTAACCCTTCTGAATGTACCTAATGCTTAATGAATTAACTTTAGTGATTACTCACAGAAGTAAAAATAAGTTTATGCATCACTCTGAAAATTTAAACTTCTTTGTGAAAATAGTTTTGTGAACTTACTGTAGCTCATACACACATAAAACTGCCTATTTAGGGTGTATTAAGGAAAACGATAGTCTACAATTGCAGGCCAATGAAATATATAGATATCAGCCATTTGTGCTCACAGAACGAAGAGTGTGATGGGACTTTTGGCCCCAACAGCTTCTGTAAACGCTTTGGAAGTAGTAACCTACAATATGGATAACAAATCTATAAATGGCCCCAAGGATGTCATCTCAGCTTCTGAGAATTAATTCATGTAGAAAAATCTCTTTTCTTAATATGATGCTTAGTTAACCTAGGGTCCTACCCACAAATACAAATGACCATTGGTATACAAGGAGCTTGACATGTGGGAGGCAAAAGGCCATCCGCTCTGATATTTTGCCAGTAGTTTGCTTTCCTCTCCGTCATGAGAGTAAATATGTCAGTGCTTCTTGACATTAGATTCATACCACATGACTTATGTAGCTTCTTTCTTAAGCATGGTTAAAACCACCACTTTTGACACTATACATAACAGATACTCTGTCTATAAAAGCAGAATTCAGTTCATAATTTAATTGAGGAAGGATTGTTGTTATTATTATTATTATCCAAAGTACATATCCATTCTTAAATTTTTAACTGGGACCATTTTTTGACAAGAGACTTTTGTTTTGCTTGTGTGCGGGTTAGAGGAGCAATAAATCCAAAAGACCTCTTAAATTCACACCTTAATTCTAACACTGTCTTTCACAGAAGAGGACTTGAATAGCTGAGTTACAGACAATAAATACACACTGCTCCCAGTAGTATACATGCAGAAATATTTCAGAAGAAATCAAATGATAATGACAAAACATAAAAAAAACCTCCGAAACACTCTCTAATCACCTAGCTAAACAACTTAAGCCATGGCACACCACTGCCTCACTTCATGCATGATAAAATGAGGGTTCCTTGGCCGCAGTGTGTCATAGGAGATTTAAGTCCAGCAAAAAAGAGTCCATTATTAAATGGAAATGTCATCCCATTTTCAGGATGGCAAAATATTCTCTGTTAGTAACCAGTTTTTCATGTGAAAAAAATAACTTTTCAGAATTTTGCCTTTTGAAAACAAATCAAAAAGATGCATGGAGAGCAGGCTGTGGTTTAAAACATCTGACAGCCACATTTCTCTCCTACAAACATATTCTGTTGAATGTGTTTGACCACCCATAGACAGACCAATGTCTTAATGAGTTTCTATAATAAAAAAGTGGGATTTTTTTTCGGTTAACATGTCATAAGCGTCTCTTGGAGATAATCCAAGAAGAAACAAAAGAAAAATTAGATTAGGTCATATAATCCTTGATTATTTCCAGCTCTACCAATTCTGTTAATTTACAAGTGGAATATAAATCTATGGTTAATTACTGCTTATGCATTGTGTGGATTTGATCATATATATAGCCGCACTTTCAGAGGGACTTATATCTTTGCAGATACAAACTTGAACCAGAAATTGCTGTAAAATAACGCACAGAATATGTGTGCATGGGGAAAAGAGAAATGTTGCTCTGGGATGTTTTTGCAACCAGATGTTGATATTTCTATCAAAAAATAATTGCAGAATTCCTGGAGGCAACTTTTCATGTAAGCCTTTAAAATGGAAAGAAAATTTAAGGTAATTTTATACGTTCAGAATCATTCAGATTTCAGCTGGAAATGACCGTAACAGTCAGTGGAGTCCAGGCTCCCACAAAAAGCAAGGCTTACCTCAAAATTAGATCAGGTTACTCAAGACGTTTTTCAGCCATGTTCTGAGTATCTCCAAGCCCGGAAATTTCACAATTACTTTTGTCCCCTTTTCCAGTGCTTGCCTACCCTCAAGATGAAGAAGTTTTTGACTTACATTTATCTGGAATTTCCTGTGTTCCAGCTTGTGTCTTATCCTATAACTCTGCGTATCTGTCGTGGTTTCAGCGCAGCCGGTAACACAGCACCCGGCAGCCGCGGGCTCACTCCTGCCCACGGCCCGGTGGGATGAGGAGAAAATAGAAAGAAACACTCATGGGTCGAGACAAGGGCTGGGAGGGATCACTCGCCGCTTACGGTCACGGGCAAAAGACAGGCTCAACTGGGGGAAGAGACAACACCAGTTTAATCTACTACAAATCAAACCAACCCAAGGATAACGAGAGGGAAACCCCGGCCCGAGAACACCTTCCCCCCCGCCTGCCTCAGCCCCACTCCCGGTTCTCTCAGCCCACCTCCCGCCTCCCAGCGGGGAATGGCGGCTGGGGCCGGTTCCTCACCCCTTGTCTCTGCCGCTCCTTCCTCCTCAGGGGGAGGAGGACTCCTCGCTCGGGCCCTGCTCCGCCGTGGGCTCCTCTCTCCCTGGGCTGCAGGTGGGCGTCTGGGGGGGGACAGCCTGCTGCCTCACGGCGGATGGCGGGAGCATCCCCTCCTCCTCCTCCTCCCCTCCTTCCTCCCTGCCCTCCATGTCTGCAGGGGGGTTCCTCTCACACCCCACTCCCCTCCTTCCTCCCTGCCCTCCATGTCTGCAGGGGGTTCCTCTCACACCCCACTCCCCTCCTTCCTCCCTGCCCTCCATGTCTGCACGGGGGTTCCTCTCACACCCCACTCCCCTCTCCGCTGCAGGTTCCCCTCCTTCACTCCCCTCTCCCAGAGGCGCGACCGCCATCGCTGATGGGCTCGGCCTGGGCCGGCGGCGGGTCCGGCTGGAGCCAGGGAAGCTTCCAGCAGCTTCCAGCAGGAACCAGCCCTGACAACCCTGCCCCGATACCAAAAATCCCCGCCACACAAACCCAAAACAACATCCAAGAGACTTTCTTTAAGCATCCATTTGCTGAAGATGGCAATAAAATCTCCTTTTAATGTCACAGAACCAGAGAATAATTTAGGTTGGAAGGGACTTCTGGAAGGCTTCTAGTCCAACCACCTGCTCAAAGCAGATCTAATGAGATCAGATTGCTCAGGATGGTCTCCAGTCAAGTCTTGGAACACACCCAAGGATAGAGATTGCACAGCCTTTCTGGAAAACCTGTTCCAGTATTTGACCACCCTCCAGTTAAAAACAAACAAACAAAGAAAAAGACCCCCCCAAACCTTATATTTATCAGAATTGCAGTTGCCGCTGTTGAACTTCATGGGGCTTCTGTCAGCCCATTTCATCAGTCTGTTGAGATCCCTCCGGTCATGTTCAGTCAGCTGATTTACACTCTAATATGCCTTCAGATTTGTTAAGAAGCATCTAGCTCTCCACTCCTCATTTAAGGTAAATGCTGTAAGTATCTGAATCTAGACAATGTGAGTCTCTCTTCTAAAACTGAAAAGCACATCTTGACTCCAGAAAATTGATTGGTTCAATTGAACCAGAATTTCTCCTTAGATCCTTAGTCTGATCCTTTTAAATCCACCTAAATGGCATGGAATATTTGGGTTCACTTTCTATTGTTGGCCTTTAATTTCATTAGTTTCTATTTTTCGATAATTTAATTTACATTGTTTAACGATAAAAATAACCAGAAAAGATGATGGATCTCTAATGTAGTTAAATGAGCATGCTGATATTACGATACTAAAGATGTAATAAATGTTAATGCAAATATTTAACATACATGCACATGTTTTTGAGATTTCTGCCTACCTACCCATGTGCATGAACAAAACTGCAGAAAGTATCCAGAGAGTAAAAATGAGGCCCTCAATACCAGGAAAGGCATTTTTATAAAGGTAATAATGTAGTTATCACCATGTCATGTAGTGCAATTGATAGCAGTATTCAAAATTAATGGACTTTGTAGTGCAGTGGATTAATGCACTCTGCGCACATTGCATAAATCTTCCTGTCTGGAATTTCGTCTGGAATCCAAAACTAGACTGAATGTGAATGGCAGAGGAAGACTTTTTAGTCTCCGGGCTGTACTGAAAATTGTGCAGGGTTTTATAGCCTGACATTATTCATAAATAAAATTTATTAACAGGACAGGTTTGTCTAGAATTCAGCAGCGTGTCCTAAGAAAATACAAATATATGGCTTATAGAGTTTTGATGTTTTTCTCATTAGTCTCAGCAAATAACTTCTTTCGTGTGTTTTATGAAATGTGATCCTAAATGGTTAGAAGGCTGTAGTTTCAAAGGGAATGTGCTTTAAAATGCTGATTATATTGTTTCTTTCTGTGCTATAGTCAGTTATCCCTTGCTGTAAAAAAAATGATTGAAGTCTTGAAATGTATGAACTAAATTCTGCTCTCAGAAAACCATGTAAATATTCATAACAAATACTTACATAATTATGCCACTTTGGATTTATATAGTTATTAAAAAAATCAGAATCAGGCATCACATTTCAATTGCTGCTATGGAAAACAATGCAATTCTTACAGAAGAAATAATTCCTATAAGTAATATAGGTATCTTTTCTTCTAACATTATTTTATAGTATTAATTTATTTTGATAAATTTAAATACTTCAAAAAATCAGTGATTCTGAACTTTTTTGTTGTTTGTTTTGTTGGGTTTTTTTGGTTTGTTTTTTTTTTTTTAAAGGTGAAACTTTTGCCCCAAACCTTATGGAATGCACATCTATTTTCAGTAGTCTCATCACTCAGCATGTTTAGGTACTTATATGGAGAGGTGATAGTCGTCTTCATTACTGTCAAAACCAGTATCCATTATAATGAGCTATTTTAGCTTCCCACCCCTGCCCTGGAAATGGCCTTCTCTTCAGTACCCTGGAGCAAAGCCAGCTATACTTGCTTTCTCTGCCAGCTAGGATTTTCCTTACAGAAGGAGAATTCCCAGGAGTTTTACTAGCTCAGCATTAAGATAACAGATCAATGCAAAGGAGCTATAACAGGAGCCAAAGATTTAGATCAAAATAGCTTGTATTCCATCACATTACACTAGATTCAATCTCACTTGCAAATTGTCTTCTCAACAGTTTTCTGCTTTCCTTTTTTTTTTAAATTAGATAGACATGATTTTTCCATTTTAATAGTGGCTGAAGGTTTCCGAATGTTGTTTCAGAATGAGGTTCCAGTTGAAACAGTCTTTTTACATGTTGGAAAGAAATAAATCAGTGTACTGCAGCTTCCAGGTACTGTTCTACCAAAACTTCCAAAGGAAACTTTTAAGAAAACTATGCTGGTCGCCTCCTCCTGCTTGGGCAGATTTTCTGCCAGGATGCTATGCTTCACTATCCACTCACCTGTTCTTTGCTATATAATTAGAGTCAAAGAATCACAGAGTAATTAAGGTTGGAAAGGCTGTCTGAGATTACCTAGTCCAACTTTCTGCAGGTCCTCTGCAGGACCTGATTCAAAGTTAGACTCGGTTTCTCAGAGATGCACAGGGACCCTTTGCAAGGACGGAGACTCCATAGCCTCTCTGAGCAATCTGCTCCAGTGCTTAATTACTCTCATCACAAAAACTATTACCCTAATACCCAAACTGCATTTCCCTTGCTGCCTTTTGTATTTTCACTGTGGACCTCAGAGGTGAGCCTGTCTATGTCCTCATTCACTTTTTTCTTTTTAGGTGAAGACAGCTTTTTCTTTGCCTAGCTAAACAATTCCAGCTCTCAATCCCTCCTTGTATGCCATGTGTTCCAACCACTGATCTTCTTGGTGGCTTCTGCTGGACTTTCCTCATTTTGTCACTCTCATACTGGGGAACCCAAAACTAGCCATAGTACTCTGGATATGTTCTCATGATAGCTGAGTTGGGGAGAATCACCATTTTTCTCAGGTGACTGGCTACACTGCTGTTGATGCAGCCCTGAAAGTGCATACTCCTTATGACAGCAAGGACATGCTGCAGATAGTGATGTTCAATGCATTGCCCATCAGGGCACTATATCCTTTTCTGCAGAGATGCTCCTCAGAGGGTTGGTCCTCAGACTGTGCTGTTGCATAGAGTTGTTTCAGTCCTAAGACTGTTCTGCTCTTACTGAGCCTGTAATTCCCTGGATCCCCCTCCTTACTCTTTCTAATTGAGCGTAACATTGCCTTTTTCCAGTCACTCGGTCCCTCTAGCAATCGTTGCAATCTTTCAAAAACAGCAGAAAGCAGTCTCAAAATGACATCAGCTCACGTAGTATACTTGGACACATCTCAGCCTTTTCTATGGCTTTATATATGTCCAGTTTGCTAGAGTAGTTCCTGGTACTATTGGCCTCTGTTGTGCTTTCCCTCACTCCTCAAACTCTATTGTTAGGCACAAAGACGTGCTACGATGCGAGCAGACTTACCAATAAAGACTGAGCAAAGAAAATACAGAGTCACTTAGTCTTCTGTATTTTTCATCACTGTGTCATCAACCCCCTTCAGCACAAGACAAGCATTTTCCTTAGCCTTTTGCTGCTGATGTGCTTACAGAAGGTCTCCTTGTTGCCTTTCACATCTCTCGGCAGACTGAACTCCAGCTGAGTTGTGGGGCTGTTCTAACTCCATCCCTGCTCACTCAGGAAATGTCTCTATAGTCCTTTTAGACAATCTATCTCTGCTTCTTTCTTCTTTGTACTTCCTTTTTGTGTTTGAGCTGAGTCTGGATTTCCCTGTTTATCCATGCTGGTCTTCTGCTACAGCTACTCAAGTCCCTGCACATTGGTATGGGCCATTTTTGCACTATGAGGAGGTTACCTGTGAAGACAGAATCATAGAATAGTTTGGGTGGGAAGGGACCTTTAAAGGTCATCTAGTCCAGCCCACCCTGCAATGAGCAGGGACATCTTCGACTAGATCAGATTGCTCAGAGCCTCGTCCAGCCTGACCTTGAATGTTTCCCGGGATGGGGCATCGACCACCTCTCTTGGCAACCTGTGCCAGTGTTTTACCACCCTCATTGTGAAAAATGTCTTCCTTATATCTAGTCTGAATCTCCCCTCTTTTAGTTTAAAACCATTACCCCTTGCCCTATTGCAACAGGCCCTACTAAAAAGTCTGTCCTCATCTTTCTTATAAGTTAAGTACTAGAAAGCTGCTATAAGTTCTTCCCAGAGCCTTCTCTTCTCCAGGCTGAACAACTCCAACTTTCTCAGCCTGTCTTCAAGGAGAAGTGCTCCAGTGCTCTGACCATTTTTGTGGCCTCCCCTGGACCTGCTCCAACAGATCCATGTCTTCCCTATGCTGAGGACCCCAGAGTTGGACACAGAACTGCAGGTGGGGTCTCATGAGAGCAGAGTCGAGGGGCAGAATCCCCTCCCTCGACCTGCTGGCCACGCTTCTTCCGATGCAGCCCAGGACATGGTTGTCTTTCTGGGCTGCGAGCACACGTTGCCAGCTCATGTTCAGCTCTTCAGCCACCAGTACCCCAAGTCCTTCTTGGCAGGGCTGCTCTCAATCTCTTCATCCCCCAGCCTGTATGGATACTGGGGATTGCCCTGACCCAGGTGCAAGACCTTGCACTTGTCCTTGTTGAACCTCATGAGATCAGCCAGGATTCCTGGGCTTTTTTGCCCTTCAGGGCAGTTTCCTATGGGATCCTGCCTAACAGTTTTCTGAAAAACTGTAGTTTGATGTCCTGAAGGTCTTTATTTTGCTACTCACCTTCTTCAGTTCTCTCAGGATTTCAAATGCTTGATATCAAGGTCACTGCAGCCAAGTATCACATACCTGAATAGCGTTCATTACATTTCATCCTGAATAAGTGTTACATTCATGAGTAGCAGATAGATCCCATTTATTTCCCATGCCACATGCAGTTCTGTGCAGTAAAAGCTACTCCATTCAACACACCAGCAGCTGTGTCAAAACTATCTGGAAATTTCTGGGATTGCATGTGCCCTGCTCTGTGACCCTCCTAGCAAATATGGTTAAAGTCTTCCATGAGAACCAAGACTAGTCATCAGGAGATTTCAAGGAGGCTTCATTGTCTCTTTTTGATCAAGCTGTCTCTAGCAGATGCGTGACATAACTTCCTTTTTTCTTGTGACCTCCCTTCTGATCCTGGCCCATAAGACCTCAACAAGCCTTATGGCCTGTTCCTTTGCAGATTTCCATATGTGTTATCCATGCACATGCTGTCCATCCATACATGTTCCACATGTTCATCCATCCTTGTATCCATCCACCACCACACTGGTTTTACAAGGTATCCTGCTGATGACCGCATAGTTGTGCAGTTGTGCACAAACTTTTAGAAAAACCTCCTATTTTCCCCTGCATATGTTGACATGCCCTTGAGATGGGCCTACAGTTTCTTGCAGGGCATTTTCTTTGTCTAAATTACCAGATTATTGTCATATAATGTTCTGGTGGTAAATGAGTATTGTATTTTAACCTATTTTCCACTTGTTTTCATGTCTTTAATTATTCTCTCCTTCAGAATACATTCTTAAGAAGTTGGAGTTAAAGGCCTTTAGTTGTATGGATCACTTTTGTTCTCCTAACTTAAGCTATTAAACTTGCTGTTTTCCAGTCATATGGTACCTTTCTGCCTTGAAAGGTTTGTTATGATCCTTGTGCCTGGATTACACTGCCATATGAAGGAGCCATATGGTGTCACAATCTGTGAACTGGATGAAGACCACTGGATCGTGTCACATAGCTTTGTCATGGTTTAAGCCCAGCTGGCAGCAAAGCACCATGTGGCTGCTTGTTCACTCCTCGCCCCCAGTGGGATGGGGAGGAGAAAATATAACGAAAAGCTCATGGGTCGACGCAAGGACAGGGAGGGATCACTCACCAATTATAGTCAAGGGAAAAAACCCAGACTCGACTTGGGGAAAGAAAGAAAACCAAATCAATTTAATTTGTTACCAAGCAAATCAAAACAAGATAATGAGAAGTAAACCCAAATCTTAAAAACACCTTCTCCCCACCCCTCCCTTCTTCACGGGCTTAGCTTTTTACTCCCAATTTTCTCTCCCTCCTCCCCCCAAGCAGCACAGGGGGACGGGGAATGGGAGTTGGGGTCAGTTCCTCACCCCTTGTCTCTGCCGCTCCTTCCTCCTCAGGGGGAGGACTCCTCACTCGTCCCCTGCTCCACCGTGGGGTCCCTCCCACAGGACACAGTTCTCCAAGAAGTTCTCCAGCATGGGTCCTTCCCATGGGCTGTACTTCTTCACAGATTGCCTCAGCGTGGGTTCCTTCCCTGGGCTGCAGTCCTTCAGGCACAGCCTGCTCTAGCATGGGCATTCCCATGGAGTCCCGGCCATCTTGGGGGGCATCCATCCCCCTGCTCCACCGTGGGCTCCTCTCTCCCCGGGCTGCAGGTTGACGTCTGCTCCCCCGCTCCCCTCCCTGGGCTGGGGGAGGACAGCCTGCCACCTGCAGCGGGGGCATCCCCTCCTCCTCCTCCTCCCCTCCTCCTCCTCCCCTCCTTCCTCCCTGCCCTCCATGTCTGCACGGGGGTTCCTCTCACATCCCAATCCTCCTACTCACTGCAGGTTCCCCTTCTTAACTCTGCTCTCCCAAATGTGCTACCACTGTCACTGATGGGCTCGGCCTGGGCCAGAGGCAGATCCGACTTGGAGCCAGGGAAGCTTCTAGCATCTAGGAGCTTCTGCAGCCCCTGCCCTGCTACAAAAACCCCACCGCACAAACCCAAAACAAGCTGGCACACCAGCTTCTAGTCGCTGGTAACATAGAAGTGAAAAGGTCTAATCTGCTGTCAGTACTTCAAGACATACAGTTTGTTCTTAGTACTGCTTTGCATCCCAGTACATTTTAGCTGATAAAAGTGAAATTTGTGTGGAAGAAACTGAAATTATTCAGTTGCATTATATTTGTATTCTGTGGTTGGTACCTTTTCTAATGTTACTGTATCTGTGATATATAGATCTATCACAACATGTGCTACTGTGCTCCAAATTTCAAGACTTAAAAAAAATGATGAATGTAGACATTAGAATTCTCGTGGGCTTGGCCATCAATATTTCAGCTTAGGTAAACAGGAGCTTTGCCTAATTTATTGGTTCTCATTATATCTGGCATATAGAATCTGAATTCCCCTCTGCTTGGGAAATTCCCTGTCTGCCTGGAAAATGACCTTTTCTGCTCTGCAAATCAGTCTAGCAGAAGGGACATAGTTGGTTAATACTGTAGAAAAATGACTTCACTTGTCACCAACTAAATTGTCATGATTTTGACCCATTTTTAAATTAGTTAACATTTGCTTCCTTTCTCATGTTTCATGCATAATTCATTTGGATTCTCACTATACTTGCACCATGCTTCCAGAGTGGGGATGTTTTGTATAGTAACTCTTAAGAGCAATAGTAACACAACATTTGTCAAAGTGTCATAGTGAACAATGAAACCTCATTATATGTCACTCAGAGAGTTGAATGAAAAGTGATGCTACATCTAGGCAATTTTATACCTAAATCATGGAAGGTGAAAGACAGAAAACAAGTTTTCATTGCTTTGATTGTATTCCAGTTTGATTTGTTCTCTGAGAGCTCTCCCATAAGTCAACGTTAATATTCTTGGTCTTGATCCTGCTCTGCTGGAGTTGCTGGGAATTTCACCAGTGATTTCACTGGGAACAGAAATAAAATCCAGTGAATGAAATTACTCACGTGTAAGAGGTTGCAAGATAAGATCCTCTAGGGCAGAGGCTGTCAATTTTGTTTGTGCCACACAGCAGTGAAGTTATTCTTCATTCTAGACTAAAAAAAAAAAAAAAAAAAAAGAGTTGAACACTGCATGCCATACCACATTGCTATACTGCAATCCCCCCAAAACAAGAGCTCATTAGTCCAATGGGAAAAGCAGGCAGTATGAACAATTCAGTTTGACTACTGAAGCGTACACTGGAAGTTATAATTTCTAATTCCAAAAAAGATACCAAAACATTTGCACCCTATCTTTGGAAAAATGTTTTTTTCTGTGCCTCTTTCTTTTCCATCTTGTCTAACTACCTGGATATATGGCTTTTTCTTATGGATAGGATTCTTTGCTACTATGGTGAAGAAGTGTCTCTACCCACCAATCCTGAAGACAAAGAAAAATAATTTCATCCATGTATTGATTATATCTTAAGTATTCAATGTCCATAGAGTAACACCTCTTTTCTCAAAGTTAAAATTTGTTCACATCCTATCAAATCCAGATCTTCAACAGAAAAATAAGCAGAATCAAATGTTCATCATCAACATACAACATTCAGTAACTGTCCTGGTTTCAGCTGGGATAGAGTTAACTGTCTTCCTAGTAGCTGGTACAGTGCTATGTTTTGAGTTCAGTAGGAGAAGAATGGTGATAACACTGATTTTTCAGTTGTTGCTCAGTAGTGTTTAGACTAAAGTCAAGGATTTTTCAGCTTCTCATGCCCAGCCAGCGAGAAAGCTGGAGGGGCACAAGAAGCTGGCACAGGACAGAGCCAGGACAGCTGACCCCAACTGGCCAACAGTGTATTCCATACCATGGGACGTCCCATCTAGTTTAGGAACTGGGAAGTGGGGGCGGGGAATCGCCGCTCAGGGGCTAGCTGGGTGTCGATCGGCGGGTGGTGAGCAATTGCCCTGTGAATCATTTGTATATTCCAATCCTTTTATTACTGCTGTTGTCATTTTATTAGTGTTATCATTATCATTATTAGTTTCTTCTTTTCTGTTCTATTAATCCGTTCTTATCTCAACCCACGGGTTTTGCTTCTTTTTCCTGAATTTCTCCCCATCCCACTGGGTGGGAGGGGATTGAGTCCTTTTTGCAGGCAATATAAACTAGACTTTCTTAAGCAGAGAATATTGTCACCCTGGAGTGAAAGAACAGAAGCAGCAGCAACGTTCACTAGGTTTACCTGTCACTTTACCCAAAACCCATCTTTCCCTAGAGCACAAGTTACTTCTGTGGGTGTTGGGTGAATCAAGGCTTCCCGGCAGCATGAATTGTCTCTGTCTAGAAATTTCATTAGAAAAGTTTTATGTAATCAAAGACACTAAAAAAACAGGAGTTAATCCAAGGATGACAATGTAAAAACATAGGCATAAGCTTTGCCATGTCAATGTACAGCCACACTGTCAGTCATTGTCAAAATTATAGAGCGTAGCAGCATTTCACATCTTTTCCTGTCAAAATGTTCCCTCTGACAAAGGTCAGTGCCTTCATGACATAAATCTGTTATCCTATTATTGTCGTAAGTATCATGAGAAGAAAGGAGTGGAGTCAAATGTTTGGAACAGATAGAGTCAATGCAACTTAATTCAGGAAAGGACCGTATTTCCCTTTTCCCTTTGTCAGGCTGCCAGCCATCAGCATGAGCTTTCCCTCTCACAATCTGTTTGTGTTCCAGTGAGTAATAGCTTTTTACTGGCCTGGAAAATGACTATCCCATTACTAGCAAAGTACATTCATGGGATCAAGTGCCTTTTGAACAGTTAAGTACATTGTGCCCTTTAAATAGACAAGACAGCTTCAGATGAAACCTTTAAAACTATGGCCAATCTGTTGGAAAATTAAAAATATTGTAAATCCAGTGCTGAAATCAGGCATATTTATGAGCTACTCAAATATACAGCCACTTAAAATAATTTGTTACTCTGTGGAATTTATGAGGGTTTTTTTCTCTACAAGAACCAACATCTCCAATAAGTCATGTACATTTGTAATAGATGGAAACCAAGGAAAATAATAATATCTGGCATAAATTATGTCAAATTGCTCACAGCAGTGTTTTGTTTCATATCTATTTTAAAAGATCCCAAATCATCATAAAAATTGTGAGCATGACTCTCTTCTTAGTAACACCAAGGTGAACTGGTAGTAAACGCAACTGAAATCAGTAAATGCACATGAATGTAAGGCTACAGTAAATACTAGGACCATCGAGCCTACTGGTTATAAGCATAGGTTCTTTAGAACCATGTAAACATGCATAAACATGTGTCAGGAAGTGGAGATGATAGATATGAAGTTTTCTGGGTGGGACTGGCCTGTTTTTCACAATCAACAAGAAGACTGGGCTAAGTCTGCTGTATCCCAAATCTGATTCATAAATTGTATTCACATGATCCATGTGACTTCAGAATTTATTGTGACATAGTCATTATAGTGTTATAGCCATGCTGACATCAAACTTAAGGAAATGGGGGAGGACAGGGACTTGGAGTTTACACTCAAGTGTAAATTGCAGAGTAAATTCTACTGTAGAGTTTGAAGGATCTGATTATTCAGTCAAAGAATACAGAATTGCAGTGTTGGAGGATTGATTGGACTATTTTTCATCTCTTACTGGTTAACTCTGTGATCTACACTAAATTACTTTTTTTTTCTCTGTTGAAAATCAAACAAAAGCTTTGCAGATTTCATATATAAAACACCTGCTGATCCCTCCTTCTGACTGAATGGACCTCCAGGATTTACAATTCTAATAACAGGAATTTTAAAAAGGAATGATAGAAAAAGTGTATTGTTTGCTTGTTGGTTTGACAGCCTCCTATTTTTCTTTAGAATCTGAAAATGGAAAAATAGAGAATCTAAAAAACCAAACAAAAAATGCAACCAGCCTTAGATAAATAGAGAAAACATGGTCAATCCCATATTTGCTCCCTAGAGAAATTAATTTAGAGCTTCTTTCCCATTTACATCTGTTTCAAATACCTCAGTCCTGGTCTTGCCTTGTCCTGCAGTTAATTTAACTGGAGAAACTTTCCTGGTGAATGTCACATCAATTTGCAGCTTTTAGAAAACCTAATGCCTGCACTTTCCCCACAACTTCCTTCCTCAAGATATTTTATGGGTTCCAGCTGTAGCTCTGATGTCCTCTTTGCTCTTGTTCCCTTTAAGTACTGTTTTTCCCTGGTGTAGCTGGCAGAAGTCAATGTTTCAATACACTTGCAAACAGTCTGGAAGTGAGAAGTAGGCATTACAAGCTTGCGTAGGAAGGTACAACATGTCATCAGAGAAATCTTTTGACTGAGGTCTTCAGCTCTGCAAGAAGGTACTGGTAGGGTAGTTACGAATGGTGCGATTAAATTAAAGCAAAATCAGGTGCAAAAGGAGAAGCAGGAACTTAGATCTGAAACAAGGAGATTTATCTCTGTGGGCAGCAAATTTGAGAAGAGGGTCAAGATTGAGCTGTGTATTTGGCTGTTAGTTACCAGGAAAAATATATTCTAAAAGGGTCTTAAAATGGGTGAGGTAACTTAGATGCTTATTCTGTAATAACTGGGGTGGGAAGTACAATTGCAATGAAATACAGGTTGCATTTATGGACCCATGCTCTCAGTCTTTTAGGACATATCTGCATAAGGAAACAGAAAGTAAATAAGTGATAGTTCAGCTTCTTACTTTTAGGCTTTTTCATCCATCCCAGAACAATTAGTGATGCATGTCTGAGTCATTGAAAAGAACCCCCCAAACCTGTCCTTATAATATTTTCTTGGGTCATTTCATCATAGAAACACAGAGGCCAAGGTATCTGAGTGAGAAGTTCTCTGATCAAAACAGAAGGAACTTGTCAGAGAGCAGGGGCAGGGCTTAAAGCACACTAATTTTTACTTTTCTCTGAAGTCAGACATGAGGCCTCTTTCCTAACTTTTGATGGCCACTTCTGGTTTCTGAGGTATCTTGTAGCAATGAGTTTTAGAAGCTCAGTAAGAATCTTATGAAGAAGTAAGTGTTTCTTAACGAGCTGTACATTTTCTTTCCTTCAATTCTATTCAGTTTCTCCTTGCTCTTATATTATGACTAAAAACTGAGTAGTAATGCCAACAATTTGATCTTTTCATCACTCTTGGACTTATACACCTTTATTTTTTACTGAATGTCTTAAAATTGCATGAAGAACAGTAAGATAATATAATTATTTTTAATACTTTTAAATTAAATCAATAGTATTTTTTTATTTTAGCCTCTAAGAATCTGAAATTTTTGGTTTCATTAGTCTCAGACCTTCGTTAAATATGAAAATAAAATAACAATAACCCTCAGGAATGATGAAAAAAGCTGTGGAGCTAAAACAAAATCTTCCAGAAATCCAGAGAGAAGGTTCAGCTATTGTTTTGAAATTAGTCGTCCTATTACTCATATCATAAAAGATAAGATCAGAAAGCATTTCAATCATTATTAATTTCCTCTATCATTTCTGATGCAATGTACAGGCAAGTTTCATATGCTGATCAGACCTGGGACAAGAAAATGAGTATTAGCAGCAAATATGTTTACATGTTCATCTACAGTTCGGGTCCACCAAAGTCTGGGTGGAGGATGTGTATCTTGATGTGTTGCTGGCATAAAAAGTTCTCGCCAGACTGGCTATCTTCATATATTCCACAATCACAGTTTTGATCAGTCTTTATTTATATATATATGTTTGTTTGTTTGTTTGTTTTTTTCCTTAGGAAGTGGGCTGCATTTTCACAGGATTTATTCAGACATCCTGTTGGCTTTGTTAAGGTAAGAATACTAGATGTGGACTATGGTTATTTTAAAAACATCTGTCATCAACTTTGATGTACAACTGAGTATAAAATCAATTAAGAATTCATTGTTTAGGGATGATGTTGGAGATCTTGGTGTGTGGGGGAGGCAGGTTGTGTCAGAGGGGAAAAATGTTGTCAAATGAAAGGAGTGGATAAAACTATTCATTTTATGCTTTAATGTGGTACAATCAGGTCAACTGATTTTGGAGGTGTGAGTCACCGTTACATGCGCGAGCTGCATGGCTTCAGCACCAAGCGTCGGGGTATCTGTACTCTGTGCACCCACCAAGTATGAGAGGGAAGGACAGGGTTTCTATACCCACCACTCATTTGTATTTTGATAGCTGCTCCGTTCCTGTTGTCTTGACCAGGATTGTTGGTGCTCACCAAAGTCAGGCCATGCAGTTGTGAAAGAGCTGCTCAGCTGGTGATTTCAATGGTTAAAAAAAGTAGAAAACAATGATTTTTTTCTTTTTCTTTTTCTTGCTCCCCTTAAAACCAACTGCTCTCCCTTCTTCCCAAGTTTGGTTGCAACTTAAGAGTGCTAGACTCCTTTTGAATTGCATATGGATTTGTCCCAGGTTCCTCTGGAAATCATCACTCTAAAGTTTTGCTAGTTTTGCCATCTCACATATGGAGAAATCTTTGTAATGGTTTGGCAACCTGGCACCAGGGTCTGGTGTGTGCTACCTTGGGCAATCGACCTGTGTTTTTTGATTGACAACATCGCTATAATACTAATGTCAGCTAATTTAAAAGAGATATGGATTCCCATGTGTGATATTTTCACTGGTGGGTAGATTAAAGATGACATTAGATATATATTTCTAGACATGAAAGGAGACAAATGGTCAAGATTTTCAACCTTTCTCAACAAAATACAAAAGCCAAAGTTCAAATCTGAATGCCTGTTTATAATTAGCAACAAGTGGTTTAAACTCAAGGGGTTTTACAGTTCATTCCTACCAATGAAATGGCTGCACCAAGAAAGCTGCCTATTATTAGAATCAATGAAATATTTTGCAGTGAAACAAGACAGGCTTCCACTCTCTACCCCACAGTCCTGCGTGAATGTAGCGAGAAGGGGACTAATATAATTTGCTTACTTGTTAATTACTCTTATTATTTTCTGTTATTCCATGTTTGTACTGAAATTATTTGGAAGTCTTGAACCAGGCTGGAGCCAATGAATGAATTTCACACAGGCAGAAAGATGTGTAACTACAGTCTTTTCCCGCAGAAAGCTGGTACTGTCATTCCCAAGGAGTCAGGAAGAGGGGTTGAACAGATTACCTCTTACAATGCAAAAGAACTCAAACAGAAACCCAAGACTGGTTTAAAATTAAGACAATATTTTAAAATACACATTTTTACTTTCAACTTTCTAGTTTGCTTTGTTCAGTTTTTTAAATTATAATCTATGTTATAATAAAAAATGAGGTTTTCATAGGACTCCTGGAGCCACAGATTTTTAGAAAAAATGCAAAGAGGTGTGAGCAATGCAATAAAATTACGAATGTTTAATAGACAGATTTAAAACCTAACTTCACATATAGTTATTCTGGAATGAAAGACTTCTATTTATTTATTACCTATGCCTTACTCCTAGTTACCAAAGTCTCCACAATGTTATTGAAATCCCCCTTCCTCCCCCCCAAGATGTTACACATTTGATAAAACAATATAACATAAAGGGAGGGAGGCTTCCTGTGTTCCATATTTTCTTCTAGTAATTGACATGCTTTTTTTTCTTTTATGATACATTCCAGACATGTTTTGCATTAAGTCATTGCTTATGACCTTGGATACAATTGCTCAACTCTTTTTGTTGTTCGTTTATTTCTCCATCATCCACCCAATAGAAGAGCCATTCAGAAAAATGTGTAACATCCCTGACATTTAGAAACTTTAGTAGAAAAAGCACGTGCTATAGCTACCCACTCTGTGAACATATGTGGAGCAGTTTGTGTGTGGTATGTAGTGTCAAGAATGAAATCCTTGTGTTTGACTACTGCATATGCAAGAGATGCAAGATTCTGTGGAACAGACTTTTAAGAGTGGCAAATTGTACGGGTGTGATTGTCACTATGGCCTTTCTAATGTAAACCCCCTAAACGTGATGGGATACTGTTTGGAGCTTTTACAACTGGAGTCTGTCTATCTCGCATGTCCAGTCTTTGCTGCCTCAGCCTGTCCTGTTTACAGCAGACTCGTGGCTGCTCTGACATATGCTGCTAATATCAAGTCTTTAAGGAGCTTGCACTTGCAGATCTGAGCTCCACCATGTTCCTCACACATCCTACACAAAATACACCCCCCCCCCCCCCCCAGTAGAAAACAGACAGAATCAGCATTATCAGGAGTTTTCTTCAGTACAAATGTGTCTAAATCCAGCTACTTTACACTTTCTGATCAGAACAAAGAGAACGAATTGGAATCTGGCCTGAGGGTGTTTAATATTACATGAATTCAAGTTGTGCAAAGAGGCTCAAAGAATCCCTTTGTGAACTGATACCATGAGACTACAACCAATTGTACAATCTCAGCTACCCTACGATGCCATACATATGCAAGGGGTCTCTAGCCTGACAGAAGGGTGGCTGATGCCCAGCACTGTGATATTATCTTCTCTTTATTAATCTCCACAGGTTGATTTTGGCACAATCTGCTCTGCACCCTGAGATCTTTATGGCTGGGAAAGAGTTTGGTTTGCCTTGCAAAACTCACTGAAGGCATCTCAGACTTCCCAAGCAGAGGGCAAGCCACTGGGATAAATTTGAAAGACCAAGCTGGAAAGAGACAATGTTTCCTAGCAGGATCTATCCAACTGTTTATCAGTGCCATCAAATCAGGGAAAACACTGGTATTCACTCAGAATGGGAAAGAGCCATCTGCTGAATCCTCTGGGTTTCTTCCTCCTTTCTTGCTGATCTGACCATGGGTATTTCAGAAGTTGAGTTTAATAATATACCTCTGTTAAGCTGTAAGCCACACTTAATTGCTGCCCAACCAAAGAATTGGGAACCTAGCATTTTGTTAAATATCCCTTTCAGATCATTTACTTTATTCAAAAGCTTCCTTTCCTCAGTATGCTCATTCTCTGCAAACAGAAGACCGTCGTCACCTGTTCTCTACTTGTTTGCATGCTGATAGCTCTTCTCCTCTCATAAATTCCATTAATTAATGAATAGTCAGCAGGGAATTGTCTCCTCAGGCTCATTAAAGAAATGGACACTAAAATGATATGAAAGCAGCTGCCTCCTTTCTGTCATTCCCTTCTGACGGCTACTGCTTTCCTCATCAGTGCTAAATTATAACACTGCTTTGATTAGCAGTCCGGTTACTTGCTGCAGCTGCATTTGGAGATGGAAATCTTAACTACACAGTCATGTTTAATTGATATTCTCATCAAACTGTTAACATTGTAAAAAAACGCAGCACTTCAATACATCAAGCTTGTGTACGTATATTAAATCCTGCTGGAAGTTTTTTTGACCTTGTAGGCAGATTGAAAAGACGTGTTGTTTCTTGAAGCTTTCTAATAAGCCGCTGATTATTAGCTGAGTTCATTTGGGAACCAGAGGTAAAATTTGTAAAAAATCTCAGGCCAGAGGTCATCCTAAAGAGAAACATCTTTGATCACCATTCTGGTGCCTAATGTGGATGCTTACTTCCATGCTGAAAAATTTAGAAATTATTTATTTTATAGCAGAGGATGAGATCTTCTGAATTTCACCTAAGGATTTCTAATAAAATACTATTGCCCATCAAAAGAGTAAAGCTGTGTTGGACAGATAATCTACATCATGGCAGGTGTAAATTAGCACAGATTGGAAGATGTTCTAACTCATACAAGAAAGTGGTTGGGCCAGACCTGCCTATATACACGTTTGCATTTAACCTGTGCCAGACTCATTCTACCTGATTCCTCGTTATTGAAACCTTGTTCATAGACCAGACCACATCAGGACAGGCCCCTGTACTCTGAGGATGCTGACCCTCTACTACCATGGTCTTTAAACAGGAGATGTCTTGCAGTTTTGAGGTAACATATCAAGAAGTGTTGCTAACTGCCTCTTAGTGGTTGGTACTTCACCTCAGATTAAATCAGGTCATTTACTGTGACTAAGTGGGAGATTAGCCACAGGGCAAGGGGGAAAGTCTTTGGTCTGCTGCTGACTTGTGCTGCTGAAACTCATGTTCAAGTTCAGGCCAAAAGAGAGAGGAAGAGATCATTTGCCATGGGGTATACTAGAAAATATCCAAAACCAGGATTATCAAGAGCAAAACCTCTTTGTCTCCCTGTTCATGAATTTGCATTTCAGGACTGGATTTGAACTTTCATTATCAAATACAATCACCTTTTGATGACAAAAACAAAACTTTCAAATTCAAATGTATTACCTTATTATATACAAATAAAGAATCCTTGCCTGATCTTGAAAACTGCTTAACTTCACTTAACTTGCATTAGATGTTCCAAATTTTGTGCAGGGTGAATTGAGAGTTTCTGATTAATCTACAGTGAATTGGGAAATTAAAATCCTGATTTTATTTCATACCAGGATGAATATTTGAAATCAATCTCCCAGTCGTCTCCATTTGCTGCATTGTTGGAACATCATCTGTTCCCATTCTGCTGTACTCCTTAGTGTGGAGCACTTGGGCACAGCCTCAAGTGTCTAACTATGAGATCTGGTCTAGATTCAATCTGTTTATGGTAGCACTTTTGCTTCTACTTTTGGAGCTTCAATAGCTAAAAAATGGGTTGATTTTTACTAAGTTTGATGTGTGATCCTAATGTTACAGAGACCAGTGGGTTCAGAAAAACCCTAGGTGAGACACTTTTCTTGTTCATCAAACAGGAGACCTAGGCTTTTGCTGTAAACATTTTAAATCATCCTGCTTTGAAGAATCTCAGCATTTCTGCTCTGTTTGGACTTAGCAGAGAAATCTGGCCTTTAGACAGAGGCAGACAGATTCTGAAAAAGTAGTTATAACCCCACTCCTCCCCTTCAATTATTCACTTGAAATGCTCTCAGGTATTATTGATAGTTGGTTCTGTATCACATTAGATATTGTTACTTTGAGTAAATAACTTAAAATATTTCCTTTTTTCTTTCAAGTGCTTAATTTTATTCTTTCTTTGATAGCCTGTGATTGCACTGTATTATTCTGTATTAATTGCATAATGTCTTCCTTTGAACTGTCTTGTAGCAGCAGTGAAAAGATCTAGGTAGCTTAGTATGTCATATATATCACAATTTTCTGCAAGTCTTGGCGGGGGGGGGGTTCACATCTGTTATTAGGATTATTTAGAAATGTCATGGCTCTACTGTAAAAAAAAAAAAAAAAAAATCATTCTCTGTAGCAATTTGTAACTTGGCTTCAAGTATGGGCATCTCAGCTGCCTTAAATTAGATTAAATTAATTTAAGCCTAAGAGGATGATTCACGTGCATGCTATAAAGTTCATAGTGCAAATTCAAAAATTCTAGTGGCTTCAGCCGGTTTTGGCTCAAATTCAGACAGAGCAGGATTCTAAAGTGAGACAACTGTTATTCTTGAAACCTAGTGCATATCTACTGATTGTTGCAATACCTAGCCTTATTTTTACTCTTTGAACAGAAATGTTAATAACACTTGTGTTCATTAAAGATGTTCTAGCTATCCAATTCCTTCAGACCTTTCCTTTGCTAAGCAGAAGTGTCTTGAAAGCCATTCTCTAATCCAAGGATCCAGTAAGGTAGACAGGGTTTATCAAATCATTTCACATAAACAGTCCAGTTATCCTGTGGCAGAAGTGCTTTTACCTCTTAGGGAAGTTAAATATGGATTTATTCCATGTATGTGAAAAATTTTACCTCTTATGAAACCTTTCATATGTTTTCCACATCTACATCTCTTTTTGAGTGTAGTGGTCTCTAACCTTCAAGTCATTAAATGATTCATGCCTCTAAGATAATTTATTAATTATAGTACACATTTCTTGTTAATTAAAAGTTGCAGTTGGCTTAGTATTTGATATTGTTGCTAAATTAATTCATTAGATCCTTTAAAGTAAAAGCCAAGTTATGACCTTCCTATAGTGTTATACTTAATGCTGTTGTTCCACACCAACTACCATAACATGTAATAATCAAATGAAAGAGAAAGAGTGCATCCATTACAGAGGAGTCAGGCTATCTAGCTGTTAGTAAGGATAGCAAGACAGGAGAGGAGGGCAAATTATTAGATTTAAGATCTGCGTCCACACTAATAAAGAGAAGGAGCTTATATAAAGGGAAAAGGAGACTCCTGACAGCATAGACTAAATATGTAAAGAATTTTTACTTAAACATACAGGCAGATGAATAAGTGTTTTGTACCACTGCTCTGAAAAAAAACTTCTTCTTTTCTAACACAAGAGTGAAGAGTAACAGGTAACCTGAATTAACCTGAGCTGGGTTGTTTTTCACTTAGAAATGTACAGTGTATAGGTCTATAATTAATGTATTTTGATTGAAGTAACTTGTTGTTAGAGCCCTACTGGACGTCCTGTGATGAAAATTCTTCTTCATCTGTGCCTCGCTGCCTGAAGAGCCTTGCTGCTGGGATTATTGACAGTGGTTGACAGTGTAGTGAACTGCAGTTATTTCCACTCAGTCAGGAATTGGAGATTTTCCCAAGGCAAAGAATTATTTTTTAGTTTTGAACATACTTGGTATTTGTGTTGCCTTGGAGAATATGATAAAGAACACTTCTGCAATACAGATCTAACAATATTTGGAGGAAAAATCAGTTAGGATGTAGTCTTTGGTCCAGTAGTCTTCAAGAAGGCTTCAATAGATGCAGGAAATTACTGACATCACTGACCTCTTCCTAGGTAATGATGCCCTAGCAGCCCCTAATATGCTGACCTTCTGGTTTGCTCTTGCCCAGAACTATCACAGTTTCACCAGAGGTCCCCGTGGCAGAGCACCTGCTTTGTTTTCCCTGTACCACTCATTTATTTGTATATATCCATGTTTATTTTCGATAACTCTTATCTGGCTAATACCAATATCAACACATCCTGTGTTTGGGCCGTACATGCATTTCTAGCCAGTGCATCATCACAAATTATTTTCTCTATGGTTAATTCTCATGTATCAGTTAGTTCATTTCCTTTTTTAAAAACCCAGAAATACACATCTTATATATTCATTGCTGAGTTTTTAACTAATTGGTCAGCAATTGAAATCAGTGGAAAGATACTACCATGTGAGAAGGTGAGTGTGAAGATCATGTAGTCAGGTCATTATTTGCACTAATTACATTATTTGGACTAACATGCTGTATAAATGAAAGTGGCACCAGTTCCTTGTCTAGTCCTACAGATAATTCCAGTTTTCTGTAATTTCCAAATGTCTGAACAAGGAAATACACTTATACTTTTATGTAAACCTTCCTCGCATCTTCAGGCAAGGAAATATATTCTCATTTATACAGTCTTCCTTTCTAGAAATTAATACAAATAGATTAAAAGAAATGGCAATAATCTAAGTTGTTATGTAGAAAATGGTCAATAGGTGAGACATTTCTGGCCATGTTTTTCATCTAACTCAGAAGCTCTTGAAACTAAATGGTATTATTACAGATTTCCCTTTCCCATTTTTGATTTTCTATTATGACGATTTTTCTCAAAGCGTAACACCAGAGCAGAACACGAGGGCAGCATTCTTCCAGAATTATGCTGGGGCACAGTGGTCACGTTAGAAAGTGACATGCCACTCTGATTCCTTTTCAGGAGTGTATATCAGCTAAGTATACAGCAATAAACTGTTTAGTCATGAAGGACAATAGGAAGGTGCTGTCTTGTGTTAAAGCAAAACTGTAATTGAGTACACCCAGGTGGTACATAATTTATTTCTAAAAGAATGCTTTCCCTCACTTGTTATCCTGCTCATTTCCAGTTAATTGGAAATAAATTGTCCTATTGTGAGTACGGAAGTCCTATTTACCCAGATATTAATAAAAGGCTTTTACTGGTCCTTTAAAGCAGAAGTTCAAATCAAACCATTGTCAAACCTGTCAAAAGCATATTTTTCAGCTATTTAGGAAGAAGGAAATTTGAAATTTTAATGATAATAATTGGAATTGTTTTGATAAATGACACAATAGAAAGGACACGTAATTGTTTAAGGAAAAAATAATCACAAATGTCTTCCTTCGTGTCTGTTGCACTATTTGTCAAAAAGAAAATAAACAGATATGCATCCCCTGCTAGATATGAAAACAGTTTCACTATCAAGGAAAATAAAAGCATCAGAAGGATAAGGAGTTTTCAAAGCCATGAATGTGAGTAAATATGAACAGAAGGAATTTAGACTTATTTGGGGTTATCACAGGAACCCAAATAAAATGGATTTTAATGTCGATCTGTTTTTGCAAGATGCATGTGAAATACACAGATGCTTTAGAGAGGACCAAATTTAACAACTCTGAAACTCTGTGTATTTAAAAGCATAACATAAATTTTAATTGGCATTTCTATGTGAGAAGTTCTGTGGATGGAGCTGCAGAGCTCACAGAAATACAACCCTTTATGCCAGCGTTTGCAGCACTGGAGCTAACACGAAGTGTCTCACAAGGACAAAAGAGAAAGCTGCTATAAACACTGGGATCAGTACCATGGCAAAATGTTGATTTCTGTCCCCTGCCGCCTTCCATAGACCTCAGCCCTCCTGCTCCTTTTCTGTAGCACATTATAACCATGATTTTTTTGGAAGTTCTGAGCTGTGTGGGATTTGGGAGGATATATGTGAAAGACAGTACCTTTGCTGTATGTTTCCTACAATCACGGCTGACAGGACTTGATAATCAGATGATCATTCGTCTTTTTTTCTTAAGGAACTGTTGGCCACTGAAAGTGCTACGGTACCTTTAAGAAAATGACTCCTAAAGAACCCTTAATAAATCACCAGATAAAGTACCATTATTAAGTTTCTTGTTACAAAGACTTATTTTGAAACAAACGACATTGTACTCTAAGCTTTCACTGAGTAAAAACAGTGCTCAGGGGTGTTGAACAGTGGCCACAAAAATAAAAAAAAAAAAAAATAAAAAATTAAAGAATTATTATATGTTCAAATAGCACATAGGTTGCTGAGATTGTGATGATTTTTTCTCTCTGTGCTCAGCCTACTCAGCTTTTAAATGTGGGATCTGCTAGATGATCAGCCACTGACAAAATTTACTATATTTTCAAATTTTGGGGAAAAAAAAAGTAAAGATCATATTGCATTTCAGACAAGGTGTATTTAGCAAACACAGCTTCCCCTGGAGCTTTGTACTCCACATAATTACATTCCACATACAGTAATTGAAACTTGCGAATACGTCAAACTGTGTGTTTTCACAAACCAGCAGTAATCAACTCAAATTATTTAAATTCACTATTTGACATAATTGCTATAAATATGACAGAAAAAGATATTTCTAGGGTGTATTACTTCATAACTATATCAAATGACTACCTAGGGAGATAACTGCATTGTGTTCCTATGGAAATCTGCAGGATAACAACTCTCAGTACTGAATTCTTGTTTTCTCACAAACTCTATTTAGGTTTACTAAAAGATTTACTAAAATGGAAGGGAAAGCTCTGTGGTCTGGGACCATCCATGTACCTCTCTGACTCAGAAATTACCATAAAATCAAGCAATTGGAAACTGCTGGCCAGAAGCTCAGCAGCTGTCAGCAGGAATAGCTCCACTGAAGTCAGAAAAAACAATGCTGATTTTTACCAACAGAGAATTCAAATTGCACTTCAAGGGAGAATACCCATGCTACTTGCCCTACATTGTTGCAATAGACTTGTCACCTCCACAAAGACTACTCTAAGACCAGAGATTGTACTATTTGTTGTGCATTTCATGTGTGACAGAAATGGTTCTCTAGGGAATCATGAAAGCCAAATGCTGATTGTAGTTTTCAGCCCTTCTGAACCTTTGAGATGCCATCAGTCCCTGAGAAAAAGATTTCTCCAACACGTTTGCTTTGAGAAGCGCTGTGTGGGTTGAAAGGAAAAGGAGAGGGCAGGGGGATGGACTGGGTCTGTATACCCTAAATTGTAGTTGAATGTTTCCTAACATAAGGTCGAGGAGCTCATTTATCCCAAACTGACAGCTGGCTGACAAAAAGGCACACAGGATATTAATTGATAATGTGTATCTGAAAAGAATAAATGGAGTCATTGCAGGAAATGGACACATAAGAAAACATTTCCACAGTGGTGTTAGGAAACTCGAGAACTTTCCAGGGGTCTTTTACAACATCTCAGTTCTAACTACTCTTTGATAGTCCCTGGAGGTAAGATGAATTAATGAAGAGGAAAGAAAAAGCAGAAAGTCATGCACATAAGTTTTCCCTCTCTTTAATTAAATGTGTGGATTTAAAAAAAAAAAGCACCAAAAAAATGCAGAAACTGCCCCAGTTGTATCACAGTTGTTAAAGAGTAATGCAACCACCAAACACATACATTACAGCAGCAGGAAAACAGAAAGTAAGCTTTAAAAGGGAGTATTATTTTTTACTTCATCCCTCTGACTGTATGGTACAAGGCTGAATTTAAACTTATTAAATCATCTTGTCTCTCTGTAAGTTCCCTCAAGAGTTAGAGCTCCCTGTGGACATTTCCTACAGTGGTGCTCTGAAGTGGCTGGATGCAGAGAAATGTCTTAGAAAGGAAAGCTACCTTGTTTATCATTATCGTTCTCTGTTGTTTTTGTTTGTTTGTTTTGTTTTTTTTTTAAATGGAGATACTGTGTGGTTTTCTTCTGCAAACATACTGATCTGTACATGGATATGTACCTGCAGAACCACAATATTTTCTTTACCAAAAAAAAAATAAAAATCATATCTGTTCAACACCTAGTATAAGAAGAAATGATATAAAGAAAGATGTAGCTAAAACCCCCAGTTATGAATCATGTATCACTGCTTCAGCCTGTTTCTTGAGAAGTATTGCCCTGGCAAACCAACAGGACAATTGTTTCTCAAAAACCAAAGCTGCTTCTAGCTGCAGAGTGGCCACCTGAGCTGTCCAGTGGCAGCTAAACAGCTGAAGTAAACATAACTGAATGTTCTTTTTAATCAATACAGTGATTTAAGATTTAAACTGATGTTACAGTCACCCTCTATCCAAAGCCTAGTCTGGAAAAAACCTCTCAAGCCATTGCGTACTGAGACACATGAATAATTTTGCAGAGAACTCAAAGTATTCCAAAAAGTAGAATTAATTCAAAAATTATAGTTAACATATTGTAAGATTAGGAGATGCTCAAAGAGAATGAAAATGCAGCACATCCAGCATGTTGTGCCTTATAATGAAGAGCTGACACACAAACCAGACTGCTTCAGCAGAGGGCATGTAGCAGGGGGATTACATCCCTTCCACTTGTCACATAATATTCCCAGATGAAGCACATAAATAAACACGCCATTCTTGCATTGCATGTCCTCCCACAAGACTGTCAATGTAGTGAGGTCTACAAGTAAAACTGGAAACCTGGGTGGCAATGGAAGGACCTGGGTTTTCACAAAAAGATGGGAAGAAAAGTATTTTGACTTAGAAGCTTGTTATGGTTTGCCAAGCTCAACAGAGCTTTGACTCAAGCGCAGGGTGGAGAGAGAAGATATATGAGGTCCCAGGTTAAAGCAAGTGGCTCTTATGGACTTAAAATAATCTAGGAATCAAACAACTGGATTTTAGACTTCACACGATCTTCTTTCTGCTCTCCTATTAGGACAATTATTCTTTGTGTCCATTCCCTGACCCCAACCTCAGGCAAATTTGTTCCTTCCATAGGAAATAAAGAGGCCTTGGAGGACTGCAAAAATCTTTGGAATGGATGGAATATAATTAACACACAGGAAGCCATGGCCCTTGCGCTGTAAGAAGCTATAAAAATGTTTGGAAAGGAGACTTACGGGTTTTCAGTATATATTACATAAAACCATATAAACGAAACTAATTAAATGTAGATATTTCTTCTCATTTTCTTTTCTTTTTTCTTTTTTTTTGCCACTTTTATGCCACTCAGTGAACTTAGGGAGGGACATGACAGGTAGATGCAGTCAGTGTTTTTATACATATACTTTACATATTCATGGCATATATATATATATATACACACACACATCATTGTAACTGGGTCCAGGGTCTTCTAGGTAGTTGTCAGGAGCAGTATGAGACAGGGCTTCAAAGGAGGCAAGAGGTCGATCCAGGAGATGGGACCAAAGACATGACTGGAGTTAGACTACCTAAAATACCGGTCCAAGGTCCGGCCAGGACAGGGCTGAAGACAGGCGCACCTATGGCATAGCTCGGAAAGGGACTAGGGACCCTGGTGAGGCTGGTCTGGGCAATTAAGGCTAATTAGTGTTCTCTGGGTCCTGACATAGGGATCGATCAATGTAACTTTAATTAATTATAGATTTTTTTTCTTTGTTTCATATTGGTACCACTCCTGCCACCAAATCAAGAGGACTCTTGGTTCGTAGGCAAACTTTACATTTCACGCTGGAGAAGTCATTTCATTTTAAATATATCATTAAATGTATATGGTTGGGAACAGAAAGGTAGGGAGTTTCAGAAGTATGTGTTCTTGTACACCTTGTTGGAGTTACGTAAGATAAAGTCTCATTTGAAATGTAGTGGTTTCAGATTCATTAATGGCCATTCACCGTTGGGGATTTGGCTGCCTGATGTCCCTTACAGTACTGTTTTAGAAGGTTACACCCTTAACTGAGGTTAGCCCTTCTGCGAATCCATGGGCACAGAAAATGAAGCATGTTTATATTAAATTTGTACTAGCAGCTGCTTTCAGAATGTATTTGTTGGACTAAAAAACGCTAAATATCCTGGAACAGGTAATGCTAGGATATTTTAAATTTCAGAAAACAGTAAGAAAGTTCAAAATAATGTTAACAGGGCATGGTTTGTATCCCCTTTCTCTCCCCAGTCACAAACAAGCAGCTTATTTACAAGAAGATTTATTGCTTTTATGGTTACAGGTTCTTTCAGAATTATAATGTAGCTTAACAAATAGATTTGTATCAGTGACACGTGCTAATGGTTGGGTTATCGCCTGAGAATGTGACACTCCTATTAACACATCTTAGTTTATGTTCTCTAATGAGCATTCAAGTTTATTTTAAAAGACAGTGGAGGGAAAGTTATTACATATTAAACAGTTGCCACTTGTTTATTTAGCACTTTTACTGAAGATTAAGAGCAACAAGGGCTGTTCTCATTTGCAGAGTCTATCTACCAAATCTTCCAGTGGTGTCTGTTAGCGCAGGCCCAGTTAAACCAGTTACAGATTTACTTTGGGGCATGAAATAATCACACCAATTTAATGTGATCCAGTTTATCAAAACCTTTTAATCACTCAGATCTAAGGAAATCTTTATATTCGTTGTTTTAGTCTCTGTACTATTCCAAGTTAGATTTTACTGACAGGCAAACAAGAGCTGAAGAGAATTGGATTTTATAATATCAGGTGTGCCTATTGTCTATAGTGTAAAGTGACATTCATTATATTAACACTATTGTCCTAAAAGCTAGTGTCATACTGTGCTACTTGAATGTATTTTCATAGTTTCTTTAGGACATGTTGATAAATCATTCTTTTTTACTGTTTTCCTGGAAGGCTTTGACCACAAGAAATAAATCTGATTTTCTATTTACTCCGGTTTTTTATCAATAATTTGTAGGACTCTATTTTGGAGTAATTTGCAATTGTTGACTAACAAATTAAACCAAAGATTTGAGCACTGGTGTTATGAATTGTCTTATAGGGTATTCCAACCTGGACTTCCTAGAAGATCTTGTTGACTCTTTCTTGAAACTCTTCTAGTTTCCTTCTATGTAAAGTGAATTCTTTATTTTACAGCTACACTAAGTAGGCATAATTTGTGAGTTAAAGCAGCAGAATCTTACACATTCTTACATATTGAGGGTCTCTTACTTTTCTAAATTGCTCCTGATGTGCTTTACTGCAATTATGGTGAAATGATTTTTATATAGTATAAGCCAAAGGGGTACTGGGACTCTAGCTATTAGACACTATCTTGATACTAGATTTGGAGTTCCTATTTCTCTTCATACCTTCTTCAGCTTGACTGGACAGGTTGGAAGTCTGGGTTACCTTCTGGTATGTAACGCTAGCATCCTTTTGGTCTGCCAGGTCTACAAGATGAGGAGGAACATTCAGCCCTTTAAGACAGAATACCCATTTGGAGCTTTGGGAGAGAAAAAGCACATTTTTTGCTGAATGATCACATTGTACCACATAAGCTATGAGAGTTATTCTTTCCTTCTTACTTTGATATGCCCATCTGAGCTTTAGGGTTCCCATTTAAGTGGTTTAGTGGCTTCATATGTTCTTGTCAGAGAAGGGCCAACAGAACAAAGAGTAGTGATACTGATATCCTTCCACATGTAGCAGAGCGTAAGGGCAGTACAATACCTAGGCAGATGAGGGAGGGATATCTTCTGAGCCCATAACATGTATAATCCTAAAGAAGTCTGTACATATCTAAATAAGATTGAAAACAATGCACAGACATTCATTTATTCAGATTGCATAAACTAATGGTTATTTGGAGTATAATGTGCAATTCAAATGTCTGTATTTAAAAGTCTGACCCCATTACTTTAAAACCTAATGCATTTTCCTTTGTACTCTACAAACACCAAGTGTAATAATTTGATTTCATTTTATAAATGCTTTAACAAACACAAACTCCGACACTAATCCTTCCTTAGTGTGTTCTGGGAAAATCACAGCCCTGGCTTTGAACTTAGCATGCCATGTGTTTCTGTACACAGAGTGAACAGCTCATATAAAACCAAGTATCTTTATCTCACATTAGCTCAGATGGGATTTCTGTAAAAGGAACTGCGCACTGCTTTGGGACCACTTTTAATGTTTGTGGGAACAGGTCTTTTTTCTTTTTTTTTTTTTTTTTTTTTTTGAGAATACCAACATTTCATGAGCCTCTCTTTAAGCATCTGTAGGTTTTGGTTAGCAGCATTGTGGAGGCTGAGTATCCAGGTATCAAAGTGCCAGCTGTATGACTCTCAGAAGTTATTTTCAGCTTTGGCAGCTAATGCAGGAAGGTAGGACAACTGCTTAATAATCCTAACAGACAGAAAGGAAACACAACTGTGGACACAGAGCTTTATCTGATCAGTGTTACACAATGTGCAGCGATATAAGGTGCTTGGATGTGAAATAATATTTGTAGATGGCTGTCAAAATCTTCCACCAGATAGTCCCACCCTGAATATTTGCTTTTATGCACGCCTTCACACTCTTTCCCTTGAGTGACTGGCCAAGTGTGTAACATCCTTTTTTCCAGTCATTAATAAGGAGCTAAAGTCACACTTACACCTCAAAAATTAATATGGGAAAACAGGCTTCCTAACGATGGGAGGTGGATGTACGTTTATTTCTGTCATGTCACTAACATTAACTACAATCTGTGCCAGGCACCAAGGAGACAAAAATTCTTATTATTGGCCTTACCTCTCACCTAGGAAATCCTAAACCCTGTTGATTTCCAGAATTTGAGAGGTACAGAAAAAGGCTCACTTTATAACAGACCTATTTATTTCGCTCTCATCTACATATTCAGTGCTGGCCCTAGCTGAAGCCCTAACACCGGGGAAGGCAGATCTCCGAGCTGAAGCGCCGTACAGCCCTCTCGCGCTGTAACTCGCCCACGTTTCACCCTCTCTGCAGCACGGCCAACAGCTGTAGCATTATTGTTGGAGTGGAATCCCATTAACCCCAAAGAAAGAGCATGCTTTATAGAGTGCTCAGCGCAGGCAAAACGGGAAGGGCTCGAGAGGTGAAAGCCACCAACTGACCGTGGTCAAGTCTCATCCTCGTGTTTGTGGGTTTGACGCTATGGGAGTGCAGTACTAAGCTGTGCTACGTGCGTTGGCCTCATTTCTGCAAAATATAAGAGACAGGGGGTTACAGGATGGTCAGCCATGGTCTCCCTGTCCTGTGTATTGCCTTCTTAAGGTAGCTTATGGAGGTGGAATGATCTGCATCTCTCCATCGGTATCCATTAACTGGGAGCCGGGCTGAGTTTTCTTCGTGCAGTGTGGTGTTATCTGAAAGCAATAGTAGTAACAACAGGTTTGGGGGTTGTATGCTGAAAATGTTACACTTTACTCCTCAGTGCAGATTATGTGCTTGCTGGTGCTCTGGCTTTGACTCACTGACATGTGGTCCAGCCTGCACGAGGAGATATAGCCAGGAAACCTTCTCCATGCTCTTTGGCGAGAGCTTCCCTGAGGGTGACTGCAACACTGCTCTGCCTCAGAGGTAAATACAATGTTGGCTGGGTATATATTGTTACCTCCTAATCTCACACAGTAGGTCCTGTACAAGTGATACATGGAAAACATTTCTGATCTATGTTACCCATCATACTGCAAAGAAATATTTGTGGTGCTTTGCCCTTTGCTCAACTAGAATGACCTTCATTTGGATAACATTATAGTCGTCGTGGGAGGAGGCACTAGACAGGTTAGCCTTTAGAAAATGCTTTAAAAATCTTTGCCTAGGTGCTGTATGAAGTATCCTTCGAGTTTTGGCGTGTTCCTGTCACTTTTACTTATATCATCCTGTCTTTCACTTCCATTCTAAGTGGGGCTGCAGGTTTGTCATGGCAAACTAAAGAACAAGCAAAGGTAAAAATCCCCAAAATCATAGAAATCACATCAGGATGTGCAAAAAAGCAACAGAATTTTACAGACACACTTTTTTTTTTTAATTATTTTTTATTTTTCCAAAATGGATCCTTATTCTTATGGGTGGGTTTGGTAGAGATGGACTGTATGACATAATAGTTTTCTTTTAGCTCAGCCTGTAAAAATGTGATGTTTGTGTAATTTTCTTAGATATTTTCCTTCCTTTGGCACTTGATGCCACCTGCATTTATTGTTAGGCATGAGGTGTTCAGACCTCTCAAACCAGCCTTTTTCTTGATGATGTTTCCCTTTCTTTTAATATGATTACTATTTTAAAAATCGGTGCTTTTTAATGTTAGCTGTTTTTTTTTCTTTCCAGTTGTATAGGAAATGGAGTTATCTAGGTAGATATGTGGTAGCTATTGATACAATTTTGTATTTTATATAGTAGGTATGTTACCTACTCATCCTCAGACTACTTTATGCATTTATAGATTGAAGGAGGGGGCTCATCTCTGATACCACTGCTGGCCTTTGCTCTTGCTTTTTGGTCTTGTCTCATGGCTTACACGAGCTACTTGTTCACCAAAACACTCACAGATCAGAACAGAAATTCCAAAATGTCAAAATGTCACTGGAGAAGGAACAGGGAAACCTGTCAGGTAGTCTAAGACACCGATGACAACTATGACTTACAGCCTCTGGTGTTCTGACACAATGGTTTCAAATAAAGATCCTGTGGATGATGGATCTTATGTTGCCATAAATTCAGTTGATCTTTTTACCCCAAAACCTTGGGTAAGGATATCCAGACAAAATGGCTATAAAAATGCTGCAACTGAAAAAGGAGAATATTTTCCATTTGTTTTGCATTCACTGTCTGCAGGTGAATAATGTACAGACCAATGGATTATCAGTTGGACTTCCTCTGAGTGGCTTTTTCTGACAAAAATTTATGATGTCCAAAGGCAACATTGGCTAATGCTATTTTCTAGGGTAGGCATAAGGACATATGTATCATCATCTCCCACTGAGGAATTCGGCTGAGCACTCTTTCCAAGATGCACATTCAGCAGGGCACAATTATTGCTGGCAAATATTAACACATTCCTTCCTTTACACTTTGTTTTTTACCTATTCAATCTAATCTTATGGCCAGCCATGGAAAAAGAGTTACCTTCTGCAATGCAAAGATCTCTCCTTTCTTTAACTTTCTGTGGCAGTGACCTACACTTGTCTACAGGGAACGTGTTTATAGTTTGGTTTCTTTGTATGTTATTCCCTTTCCAGACGATTGCAAGCAAATTTAGTAGCTAGGTTTTAAAGTCAGCTTCTCTCTTGAGTTTGGTCCTTATAGTTTAGGAGGCGGGAAAGAAGTAGAGACAATTAAAGCTGATGGCTTCATATTGCTGTATAATATGTTTTCCTGAAATATGAAGTACTTTGGTTTTAGGATAGTCATGAGCACATTTTTGCTATCTTATGCCAGTGATTTCCAAGCTCTCCAGCATAATGTTGGTTATTCAGTTCCTAACTCTCTTTAAATTACATGTGGAATTCATTTAACATAAGATCAGGATTCAGCTGTTTATACACAAGTTTCTTGTACCATTTGAGATATCCTCATATACCTGAGACATCCCTCATGGGGTGCACAGATATAACACAGTAGATACATATCCCACTGGAGCACTAGCTGAAAGACAAGTGCACATAGTTCACATATTGATATATAAACTCTGGTGTATGAATACAGACATGAACCCCACCCTGAAAGTCAGATGAGGTCACTCCTACCCTTAGAAAAACTACAATGGGAGCTTTTAGCCAATTGTGCCTCATAACCGTCCTGTAATACTAAATGGGGTTCATAAGATGATGCAGATATTTTCACATTTCTTGTGTGGTTTGACATCATTTAACATCATTTTCATGAGTGTGACTTTTGCACACTAGTTACACACTGAAAAAAAACCCAAACCCAAACCACATTAAGCACAGAACTTCAGGTAAAGAACAAGGTAAATGTTGGTATAAACTTCACCACAACTGATAAATAGTTTGTCCTAGGTCTAACTGCTTATATGTTTGGTTGACTCGCAAGACCGTTTGTAGCAGCACCATCTAGGGGCTACAGCTAATAATAATGCTAACATGTAGGGGAATTTCCAAAACCATTCTTCTGTCTCACTGCCACAGCTACATAGCTGAATAAGATTCGTTTGGAATTTTAATATTTCTTTGTTCAGTGAGCTTCAGTGACTCTTTTTTTTTTTTTTTTTTTCTGAAATAGAGATGTGTGAAAAAAGAAAGAGGTTTTGAGTTGATTTTTAAATGAAAAGTCTTGGTGAAAAGCTGGCTCCACTGAAGGCAATGCAAAAGCTTCCATTCATGTCTATGAGCTGAGATTTCACTTGATTACTTTTCCTATTTAAACACATTCCTCCTTTAATGAAATACACTTAGATCTGTAACATCTGAGACTGACAATTCTAAGGCTTAATCTTTCTGTAGCATCTTTAAACTTGAGTTGAAGAGTTGAAAGCAAATCAGAAATAATAACCAGACATTTATGCTTTCCGCTCAAGAGACTGTGCAGAAATGCATTACTCTGTTTTGTCTGTTTCCCTTCCCTTTCCAATACATAAAACATTTCATCCATCAGTAGCTACTGCCTGAAAGCCCAAAAAACTCCATAAATCCTGGATTATCTCTGTAGTCTCTACTAAGGAAGAAAATATTTGAGGCCTGACCTCCTCCTTCTTAAATTTCTTAGTGAAAGCACAAGTAACTAATCATATCAGTAGAATTAAAGTGGTAGAATTAATAGCATCAGAAAAATTATAAGCAGATATTAGGGTCCAGCTTCAACAATCATCTGCTAGTTTTGTTTTTCCCTCCTACCTATTCTATTTTAAAGGGTTTGGGTACAGGAATACTCATGATAATATGTTCATTGCCAATTACAAAGCCTTTAATGGATTTTTAGAATAAATTACAAAATTATGTAGAAAGCTAAGATACTGCAAAAAGCCAAGACACTGTGAAGAAAATGCATCCTTGCTTTAATGTTATTATTAGCTTCAATTAGGTTAAACCAGGAATGGAGGTAGAACTTACCACACTTTTTTTTAGAAGCATGAACTGGGGAATAGAAAGAATAGCAGATCAGTGAGGAGGAAGAAAAGAGGAGTGCAACAGAGGACTGAGGGGCCTATTGAGATGTTTGAGCTTGCTGTTTAGCAGGTGTGCTCCCAGATTTCATCCCGAGCTGCCAGAAGCTCAGTCCTGGACAGCACACACTGAAAGCTGCCAGAGCAGCACCGCTCTCTGTTTGACATAGTGACTGTGGGACTTGGCTGAGGAATACCCAGCTTAGCAGTTTGCATGAGGATTAAATTTCTGCCCTGATGCTTTATCTGAAAATATCTGCTTAGCTAGGAATCCTAATGCAAATGTTTCCTATCCTTGCTGGTCCACCACAGTGAGTTTTTTATGTTGAAGCTAAAGTGCAGCTGATGAAGGGAGGAAGGACTTCTGATTATGAGCTTCCTAAGTGATTTTATTTTGGTTCAAACCAGACACCACTTTTGACCAAGTGGAATGTTTATAGTGTCATAAATTGTTGTGCTGTAAAATTCATAGTCTCTCTTGGGAAATAGATATGCTACTCAACTACTAGGCAGCTAAATTGCAAATAAGGGATGTGGCTTCTGCAGGCTGCCCATCAAGTCATTTTGGGGAGACTGACACTTGTAGGGTGGGATTTGGAGCACCTCCCATGGTCTAAAGTGGAATGGTCTGAATAAATCCAGCTGTGCCTTTGGAAAAACAGGTCTGAAAATACTGGGAGTGTGCCGTGCTGTCCCAAAGCTTCTGACTTCCCTCTACCAAATCTGGCTTTCTATGAACTCCCATCGCGGTGCTTTACTTTTAGCGTTGTGAGACCCAGTTGCGTGGAGATGAGCATCCGTGTTGTGGGAACTAATCAGAGAGGGCATGTTACAGCCCCTGCATTTTCTCCCGCTGCACTGGGAGGGGGGATGATCTGATCCTCACCTTTGTACCCTGGGGACATGGAGACAGTCACAGCTGATCGCGTCCTGCACATAAAGGGACAAAGCGAGTAAACAACTTTTATTCTGTGACATGTTATAGGGCCGGAGGTTTCTTTGGGTTCAGTGTATTGTCATTCCATTTGCGAAGGGTTTTGCCTTGGTCTCTTGCTCTTAATTTTCAATCATCATAAATACTACAGTGACTCCTTTCATTACAAATACACTCTTGTCGTGTTTGATGTTTTTGTTGCCTGAAAACCGCATAGCTGAATTTGAATATAAGAATAAGGATGTCACCAAGCAGGTTGTTATCTTCCTTTATTTATTGCTTAGCCAAGTGTACTTTGTTCGTGTGCGTTTCACTGTGTGTATTTATGCATACTTATGAGTTATTGCATAAATCACCTGATAATTTCACCATTACTGATTGGTCAATAAGCTTATGGGAAAGCTGTGTGATTTCTTTTAAATTCTTTTCTTATCAGGGAAATTGAGGAAACTTAAAATTCTCTTTCCTCCACCATTATACTAATACACAGTTGTCTGTGTAAACACACCCACCAGGGCAAGAAATAATAGCATGAATACATTTCATATGTTGAATTACTGTTTATGGAAACACCTTCACAATATTTACTTATTTCTTCAGAAGTATTGTTTTTTACGGATAATAAAAATTGTTAATAGACAATATGAAGAAAAGTACAGCCACAGAAAGCACTATTACTTTGTGTGGTTTAGCTTCTTAACAGCTTGGCTTTACCTTTGTATCTGCTTCCCAATTATTATTATTCTATCAATGGTGATAAAAATGAAAAAAAAAAAAAAAAGAATAGTTGTTTAACTGAACTCATGCTTTTACTGAACACATTTCTATGTAAGATTAAAATCACCACAGAATTGAAGGTATTTTTAACATTACAATGCACTTAAATGCCTGTTGCTCTGCGCAGCCTACTTAGGGAGAATTTTGCTGTCTAAAATCATGTTAGAGATGATATTTTCCTGATCACTTAAATGAAATCTGAATTTGGCTCTATACACAGATTCCACTGTTTGCATCCACTTTAATCTAGCAGTTTATTTTCCCGCACCCACCTAGTTAACATTTTGTTATAGAAAAGTTTGGTTTTGAATAGAAGTTGCTTGGCTTGAATACAGTGGGAGCATCCATGGACCCATTCAAGGGCTCCATGTCCCGGCCTTGCCTGTGACTGTTTCTTCATATCACCTTTAGGTCAGTGTTTATGTGATCTAATGCACATACCAATGTTGTAGGGCTCCTCAGAAAGTAGGGAGCCGTAAAATGATGCCAAGCTTGCTGAGTTGCTGGGTGGGGGGGGGGGGGGGGGGGTGCTATGCCTGACCTGCTTGCTAGAAAAAATCAAATCCACATGCCCATTTGAAAAAAAGTCAAGGAGAGTCCTACTGTCTTCTACATCAGCTTTAAAACATGGTAAATGAAATCAGCATGAGCACTCAGGTGTGTAAAATTACAGATATGTATTTATGTACTTGGCTGAACTGGGATCTTCTGATACAAATGGAAAGGGAAGGAAAAGGTTTTAAAACATCCTTAAAGCATCCAAAATCAAAGGTATTTGCTGCAGTAAAGCCATCATCAAACTTCAGTGCCAGATTACAGAGAATTCAAAAAATGAAATTGGCATCTCCTGTTGGAAGCAGATACAGTTTCTCCTTACTACCTCAGAAAGAGCGAGCAATGCCTTCCAAAGAAGCAGAAAACAAAACCTGTGGGGGAAGAAGGCTGAGATAGCTGAGTGGTAAATACAGATATAAGCAATGCTTGAATAATTTATACGTTCTGTGTGAAAGACAATTTCCATCTTAGCCATACAAATTCTCCTTGATCTGCCTTGCTACACATTTACATATCAGAGCTGAAGGTCATTGAAGAGTTATAGGGCAGAACCTTTCCATTGTGTTAATCACTTACAACTCTAATTTCACACTACATCAGTCCTTTTTACTTGGGCTCACAGAGCCCACTACAGTTTACCTCTAAAAATCTTACAGCCCAAACTGCTTGCTCACTGTGCATTCGAAACAAGGAGTGTCTATGATATCCTAGATAGAGAAAGGGAGCATAAACAAGTAAGGAAAAACAATTTTGGAGTAAGCTGGAAGTCGTTTAGCTTCTGATGCCTTTCAGGAAGCCCCAAGGCACCTCTGAGTAGTGTTTAGCTGTCAGTAATTCTGACCCTGAAGGTATATGGAAATTAGGAGATTACCAATCATTTTCGCAGTGAAGTGGGGAACAGTCTTCTTCTCAGAGTAGTAAGGGTACAAAAAGCACTAGCTAGCAACTATAAGCATTTCTTTTTTCCTTTTTTTTTTTTTTTTTTTTTTTTGAGATGGAGCTGCATCAGGTTAGGAAGGCTTAGATTAGGTTGACTCAACACTCAGTGTTTCAGTGTCCAAAATTCACCTTTCTCTATCTTTACAAGGAGTCTCATTACAGCCTCCCAGGTCTGTGCCCGTTTAATCTTCAATTCAGTCTTCAGAGTAATTTCCAGAGTAGAGCTCCTATTCAATTAATATAAACATGTATGAATTAGGTGTTGTCTATAACAAGATGTATATCACTAAATTTAATTATATATCATCGCATCTGAAGGAAAGAGAAGATTTAGTATTAGATCATTACTTTTCCAGACAGAATAAAATATTTCCTAGTGCCTTAATATTCTGCTTTAAAAATTATCAAATATTATGTCTCTTCTTTTGGATTTTTTCCATGTTCTTTTTCCATATTCAGCATTTTTTCCTTCTTTTATAAATTTTATTTGACATCCTAAATATTTTCTCCATGGTGCCCCATGGCACTCTGACCCCTTCATAACTTTATACATTCTTAAGTACTCCTGTAATTTTATTTATAATTCAGCAAAATGCAGAAATACAAGCTAAAATCCATCCCTAAGCTGCAAAGAAATGTTAAAACTGCTTTTAAGTGCACTGCTGATTCAAGGCCTTAACTTTATTGGGAGGAAATATTAGAGGAAAAGCCTTTATCCTTTGGATGAAACTATACATAATTGGGACATTTCACAAATACATATTGTTCGCCCTCACATATTTTCAGTTTCTTCTCTCTAAGCCTCTTACTGAGCATTAATTTCTGCCAGGCCATATGATAGCCTGGAAATCAATGTAATATTTCAGGTAGGCTGCACCAGAATATTCTGTGTAGATGTTAATTATTCTTTTTATTAGAGTTCGGATTTAGAAATAAAAACCCATGGTGATTTACACTCCTTTGTAATTAGATGTAATAATTGGAATTTCTTTCATAGTGCGCTGTGGCTTTGCTTTGAAGGAAGAACAATTTTTTATACCTAGTGATTTCCGATATTTATCAATTTTCCTACGTTGTGGGTCTCTACTGAAATTTCTTGTCATGCTCACTCTACTGCCATCACTGCAATGCCCCTCACTTTCTATAGGCCAAGGAGTTTTGCATGAGTTTCTTACTTTCCTTCCATTTCTCTAACTGCAGTTTCCTGGTGGCTAATTTCAGAGTGACCTTGTGAAAGGGGGTGATGTGTCTGAGGAAGGTACAGCACAAACCAAAAAGAGCAAAGTAATTTACCCCAGAAAATTTGACTTTCCAGAGGAGTGAAGGCTCACATCACAAATAGATCTCCCATCACATCCTTCCAAACCTGTTTTTTGAGTGCTTTTGATTGTCTGTTTCTTTGGGCTCAGGTGGCAGCTCTCTGGGTCATCACTGAAAAATAAGATTGCATAAAGAGAATGGGCTAAATCTTTATTTATGTTGTAAACATATTAAATATGCATGTTAAATATGCAACTTGGGAGTAAACTTGGGTTTTAACAGCTGTCTAATATGTACTTTTTGCAAATACTCCCTTCATGCCGACAGCTGGAATGTCCCGGGTTTGAGGACAATCCTCCTCCCTCTCATGGGGAATGACTAATTAAAAGTGTCTCTTCAATCATTCCTCATCATCCAAAGATTCTTTAGTGCTCAGGGACATCTGCACAGGGCCAGGTACGCTACCTTTAGCACAGTCACAGTAAGATAAAGAAAAACATATGAGCCAAAATCCAACTTATTATCTGGAAGTGTCTCTGAGACGTGATTATTGCCCTGATTTTGAATCTTCCACACTTAAAGATGTTAACATCCAGCAATTTGTTATCATTACTTACGATGAAAAACAGTGGTCAAATTCAAATCTGGATTCGGGTTTTGATCAGCTAGTCCTGAAGGTTTGAAGTGATGGATGAAACATCTGTTTTATGTTTTGTGTTTATTGTGCAGATCAGCTGATTTATTGAAATAGCATCAACTGGTGAAATATAATGGCTTCACCCTTGGTTCCAATATTCTTTTGCCTTGGCTTCTGTTTTTAATATTATTTTTGTAGACTCTTCCTCATTTTCATGGGAGTAGTGAATTATTGAAATATATAAAACCCCTGCAAGTTATTTTTTATATTGAGTTTATAACCTCTGATTCAGTATTCCAAACTTTCTAGAAGAAGGAAGCACAAGTGGAAGGAATAGAGGGTTCATAGTAATAGAAATCAAAGCATTGAACAATGAAGCAAGAACTCCGTGGCTGAATAGAGAGCAGAGTTATGGGGAAATTAGGAGACGGCTGACACAGAAGCAAAGCTGAACACTGCAAAGAACATTTACACAGCTTAATAATGCATAGTATTTCAAAGCTAAGATATCCAGTCTGAGATGAAATTCAGATTATTTTAGCCTCGAAGCAATAAAAATATTTTTCTGCTCTTCTTCAGATGTTCTAATAGAATTTCACAATAATAAAGGGTTGTCTTATATCTAAATTGCAAAATTTCCAAAGTGAAGGCTGCTTGGATGTTTCTCACAGCTGAGAGCATGATGGCTAGAGAACCTATCACGGCAAGTGATGACCTACATCAGTAAATGCAACCCAATATGCCAAGGAAAACAAAAGGATTTAAGAAATACAGGGAGAGGCTGAGGGAGCTGGTTTATTCAGCTGTGAGAGGAGAATGATGAGGAAGAGACTTTCGTCTTCAGATACTCAATGGAGAGCTACAGAGATGAAAAAGCAATGCTCTTCTCAGAGTTGTACAGTAAAGGGCAAGAGGTTGTGAAAACAAGCCACAAAAAGGAAAATTCTGGTTAAATATAAGGAGAAGGAGAAAAAAAAAATCGCAATGAGAGTGACTGAGCACAGAAACAGGAGCCCAGAGAAGTTGTGCAATCTTGCTGGTTTTCAAAACACAACTAGCTGAGGCCCCAGGCAAAGTGTTTTAACATACAGACTGGCACTTCTTCAAGTGGGAAGTTAGTGTGGACAATCTCCAGAGGGCCCTTCCAATCTGGTGTTTTATGTGCATGTGAGAGGGTCTGTATTAACAACATAATCGTGTACACGGTTGGTTGAAAATGCCAAGTTTGAGCCCTAGTTTCCTCTTGCAGGTATTACAGCCGTAGCCTGTAATTCTGCCAGCCTATGACAGTCACTAGTAAAGCACATAATTTAAGCTGAGATACAGTTTTTCAAAAGTCATTTATATGTATTCTTATTAAAAAGCAACAATGTGCATGGTGTGGCAAACATGCTTAGCCTCCTTCTTTAATACAAGTCATCTATCTAGCCCACAACACCCGTATAGAAGGAGTAAGTGATTTCAATTTGATAGGACTCTACACCTACATTGTAGGAATATTTTTGTTTACCAAAAATTTGTGTATATTTCCTACGATGGATTAAGATGACAACTCCATTGGTCAAATGTTGAGAGTACTCAGATTTACACAACAGTGCCTGGTATTGTTAAGCTGCTTTGTTTTGTTATAATCAGTTTCTGTTCTGTAGTATGCTTCTTACTAAGCTACCTTGCTCACAGATTAATACAGGCTGATGTTGTTGAGCATTTGCCCATAGTCTACAAGCATAATCAGAAAACAGAAATCATTTCAATCAGAAGAGAAGTAATGTCGATTCCCCAAAAGCTTCTAAATCATCTATAACTGAGATTTCTGCTTTTGGGATCATTGCTTTTCCCCATTACATGCACTGAAATTAATGTTTGATGAAAGCAAATAAGAGTAAAATTAAATATTTTCTGATACAAATGATAATTAGGCACTTGTCTGATAAGATGGTTTTATTTAAACAAAATGTACTCATGTAACACTGCATTTCCGATTCTACAATCCTGTAATCTTCAGGCTGCTTCTCTTTTCCAAGTCATCATAATTAAAGGCAGGTGTTCAATTTAGCCACCAGAAGGGATGAGTTAATGCTGTAATTATTAGTTGTAAAAGATTTTTAATTAGAATTATAAAGTATTTAGGTGTGTAAAATGCAAGTATATGCTCACCAGATTTTTATTTTTTTTAAGATACATAGGCACCTATCTCCAGTAAAATGAGAAGGACTTCAGCTCCTAAGTATTTTCAAAATGTCATTAGGAGCTTATTTATGTCTCAGGGCACTAATTAAAAATGTTCCTTTGTGCAAAACTCAGATGTAAATTGCTATCCAAGCTTTCTGGCAACAAATATGTATTACTAATAGAACTTTAACATCTTCCTTGGTTACTAGTGGAATGGAAAGCATTACATTGTGTTGTAGCATTTTATCCTGATTTTCTTTTTCCAAATAGAGAACATAAATATTTATCAAACAATTCTGACTTATCTACATTGTTATTAACAATGTTATTTGTTTAATAGACTAGACGGTAGATTATTTTTTTTTCTCAATGTATACCGAACACTTTCTTCTAAACCACAGATTTTATTTTTGCCTTAGCTTACACTATCGGGTTCTACACCTCATGAATAACTGCCTCCTGCTTCATTCTTCAGGTTTTATGAATTGCTCCCAAATTTGCATGAAGGATATTGTACTGCTTTGTAGATTTCAAATTGTCATGGCTTTTTTACTTTTTTTGTTGTTGTTGTTGAAAAGCACAAAGTTATCAACACATGGAAAAAAGAGTACCTTATAATACATATATAATGAGGACCTCTAAATTAGTCATTAATACTCAGGAAAGAGATCTTGGAATTGCTATAGGTATTTCTTTGAAAGACTATGGTATAGCCAGAAGACAAATAGAATATTGAGCTATAATTAGAAAAGGGATAGAGAACAAAAAAAACCACCTCTATATCCTTGTATGAATTTTTAATGGCACACGCTCTAGTCATACTATCACAACAAAAATTAGAAGAAATAGAAAAGTACTGAGAATAATTACATGGAAGATCAGAGGAATGGAATAGCCTGCATGAAGGAAATTGGTAAGGATTCTTCACTTTGAAAAAGAGGAGTGAAAGGTGTTTGATAGGATCACAAATGAGGTCCACGAAACTGCAGAACATTTATATTTATTACTTCTCAGGATACGTAGGATCTACCCTTCACCCTTGAAACTACGACTAGACAAATTCCATTGGTGGATACTAAAACTTATAGTTCCCAAGAAGTCGTTAAACTGTTTACTTCTGGAATGCAGAAGAGCATGCTGTGGAAAGAATCAGTTATTATTATCCCTTTTTGCTTAGGAAATGATCATTTCCTAAGCTTCAGCTCCTGGTCACAACTGGAAAGAAGCTATTGGACTAGATGGACCTTTGATCTGGCCTATTGTCATGTAGCTCTTATGTACTTAGCTGCTGTAAAAATTGCTACAAATTTCCAGTTTGCTGCTTTTTTTTAAAATTTATTTTTCCAACAGGTACACTCAAAGTTTTCTTCATATTTTGGGAAATGAACTCATATTCCAAACTTCATACTATACTTTTTATACAAATTTGTTAGAATCATACCTGTACATATTTGCAGGTTCCATGTAACAACATTTGTTAAATGGTGAATATGCCTGCATATAATGCAAGAGATTCATTAGGTCATGGAGACCAAAAAAGAACAACATTTTTCAAATATTGTATTGAGGCAATAACAGCTCCACCTACCATCCATAATCTGCTAAAAGAACTCTATGAGATTTTAAAGAATCTTTATCTTTTTCTACTGATAAATAATATACTTGAATGGCTGAACACTTTTACCAACTGCAGGAGCACAGATGCTTTTTCCTCTCATTACTTTACTCCATATTGTGTCTACTCTCCTCATAACTTCATAAATGGCTTTGTGACAAGTATATAGTCATTGCTTGACAGTAACTTTATTCTTTTTAAAATCTAAAAAAGGATTCTGTCTTCTTTCCTTTTTTTTTTTTTATTTTTTTTTTTATTCTGACCTATCTCATCACATGCTGTGCCTGTGACTAGTGCAGACAATGAACTTCTGTTAAATGGAGACTTTTTGCAAAGTAACACAGTTGTCATGGATTCATACCTTTTAAGAGACCAATATGAATCTCAATGCTGACCTAGCATAAACCCTAGCCATAAATTCAAGAATTCAGCCAGATGATTCATATTTCAAGAATACATACTAATCATGATGTCCACCATCAGCGTACCCTTCATCCTATTCATACTAATCAGAAGCTTTTCACATGCTCTAAGACGGTCTCATCATTTCTGTTGGTTGAGAATGGAAATGACAGTCCTTTAGAGACCAAATCCAGGCAGGTTTTCCATGGTAATGGGTGAAAACACCCAACGTGATATATGGTGTCTATGATGTCTATGCTTTTCTCTTTCGGTCAACATCAATGCCTACATTACAATGCTAGTATGCCTCTTGCACCATCAAGACAAATTAATTGCCATTCAGAGGTCAGAGTTCGTCCCACATTTCCCCATCAGCTAAGTTTCATCAGCTTTCTTTTGTAAATGAAAGTTTCCTGTCCTGTGTATGTTCAGCTAACTCAGGTAGTAAGCAGGACACTGTGTCCTTCTGGATGTCTGCCTTTCCCTGCCATTTTTGCTCCTTTTTCTGTAGTCAGAGGCAATTTTGCTGAT